>NC_063198.1:6239496-6319496 GCF_017589495.1 Alosa alosa
TGGATTTGCCATTCTAAATGCAGTTTATTACGCTCAATGCAGCTTGCTCTTCCAATGGAGGGAGATGGTACAGCATAATGACTGAGCTAGGCTTAAGGCTAACAACAGCAGAATGCAATAGGCGCAGTGCTCATGATGCAATACAAGGAACAATCATAGTCAGAATTTTGTTAAAAACTGACAAAAGGTCAAAGTCTGGTAAATTGTGATAGAAATACTGTAACTTTAAGGCCTAGGCCTACTCATTAAAATCAATAGAGAGCCTACTATATTGTAAATCAAAGCTTAAAGGAACCGTATGTAAGATTGTGGCCAAAACTGGTAATACAATCACTTTCAAATTACTGTAGAGCGGTGTATCCCCTTCCCCTCCCCTCTGACTGGCAGAGTTGGCAACCGGATGCCAAAACACTACTGACTTTGTGATTAGTAGATAGGTGGAGGGTGGCGCATTAGGCCAAAACACAACATGACAACATCAACATCAGTTGAGGGCTGCAACTTCACTTTTTAAATGACAATATCCTGGCCAGACTACTGTTGTCAGTGCAAGTATTTGAAATGAACATGATTTCTTTAATGTCTAGTGACATATCAGGGCAATTTTATGATTAATTGAAATACATTTTTTACATACGGTTCCTTTAATAAAGACATGTCAAGATGGTGGCCTGCTGGCCATTTCGGTGCGCTAAGTGAGTGGCTTTGAGTGAGTGACATTTAAATGATAACTCAAACACCTAAAGTAAAATAAAAGGCCTATTATTTACAGACCATTACTGTGTGTTTTTAAGCATTAATTTCTGAAGAAATGCTGTTTTACTTATAAATGGTGCACTGTCACTTTAAGAGCATCGATCTTTACGTTGTCATAATGCCCTTTTGCCCGCTCTTGTTTACAAGCCTTATTTGTTTGAGTTACATTGATAGCACAATATTAACAATAATATGCACAATGTTAAGTTGTTTTAAGGCGAGACACGGCAGGTGAAAACATCGTTTTTTCATGCACTGGTCAATTTCGAGATTTTGAGCTAGTATGTTACCTTAGCATGTATTCTATCACACTACTACAACAAAAAAGTCCGATTTACACATTTAGGTGTTTATTTCATTATATTGTGTCTACTCGCGCCTGTATATTTCTCCTAAATTCAGCAAAAGTTAGCATTCTAACCTTGCATGCACTCCCGCGACCGTGGTCCAAAACATAACATGTGTACTACCGTTGGAAAGCTCTGTTTTTCCTGTATCACGCTATGTGATCCATATATGGACACTTCCTTTGTATCAGTAACCAATCGCGAAAAGTTCAAAGGCGAAGTCTAGGCTGAGAACGGAATCTCATTGGCTGTCTTTCAAGGCTGTTTTCTCAAAATGAGTTTCCGCTCACACTCTGAGCTCAAAAACTCCACTTCAGAAGCACGTACATACACCAAACTTTCTAGACTTATGCCTAACTATATGTCGAAGATTTCTACGGAGGGGTTTATTGATATATTATTCCTAGCCTGACTTACATGACATTTTATGCCTAAAAACATGGAAAAAAGCGATTTTTTTAGGGCTAGTGACATAATTTTCTGATTTACAGGATAACAAAAGTAGATATTCATAAATCCCTCTGTAAATGTTTTCCCATCTAATATCTGAACATAATGAAAACATAATTTTGAACTTGGCTGTATCCAATGCTCAGGTTTCGTGTCTTAAAATGTATGCAAAATAGCTATATTTAATTAGATAATGCCTAATTTGCATATGTAAACATTAAATTACAGCAAACTTGTAATACATTTTTTTCTCATATTAATGTAAGTAATCAACTGGGGAAGTTTCATAGTGATATCTGCTTGTTAAAAAATTGTACCCTATTCACCTGTAGTGTCTCGCCTTAAGCAGCCTTCATTGCTTTGAAAATGGAAGTATGCAATGACATGTTGCTTCACATTTCGTTTTGCGAAAACAAGTGAATTATGAGCCTGGTATCCACCTAGCTATCTGAATGGAATGCGTTTCAGTTGACTCAGCATATCATGTGCTTCATGTAGCCTAAATGCTTGGAAAACGAATGAAGACCCACCAATTCTAGTACTACGTGGTGATTGAGAGAACCCAAAAGGTATCAAACATGCATGTAACATCGTGTTAGTGCATTTTGACATTGTAAACGTTATTGATGAAGAGTGAAACACAGTTTGCAGTAAAGCTACTATTCATTGGTTACATTTGGGTGCCCAACGCAAAGTGCATGATGCGCGTGGTGGGAGCGGTGGCACTGCCAGGCTACACAATCTTTTTCTGCATTTCTATCCCTTTATTCTCTTTAATTCAAGTTCACAGCACAAAGCTGACATGCACAACAGCATAGTTTGTGTTTTATCAAGAATCAAAAAGATTAGCGTGGCACTACTTTAGATGTTTCATTAATTACAGTGCATGAAAATGCACTGTACTGTGCTTCCTAGGCAGCAACAACTTATTATTCCGCTTACCACTTTTTTCCGTACGCAATTTCTCTTGAACAGTTTAACTTAGAAACTTCATTCAAACTTTGTAACTCTTCAAACTCTTCTGTAAGTCTTCAAACAGACCAAGCTGCTATGTCTTTTCAACTTTGAAACTTTTATACTTTTTAAACTATTAAAGAAAAACTTTTTAAAAATCCCCATAGACTTAACATTGCCGATTGTGACGTCATAATACGGCCACTAAGCAATTAGAATCCTATGCCAGGTGTTCAGGCCACCTGCAGCCTCAGGCTTTAAGCATACAATCTGGGTCAATTAAGACTACACATCCAATTCAACCGTTTCCTCTGCCCAAAACTGTTTCAAAATAAAAGTCCTTACTACAATAATCCACTGTTAAACAATTTAACCCATTAAACTACTGAACTTTTTACATTCAACTTTTAAACGGTCTACTTTTAAACCATCATTAAACTATCTATCTATTAAACTAGCTGTCTATCAACAACTTTTGAACTATCTACATTCAACGGTCTACTTTTAAACTAATAACTTTTATTAAGCTATGCAACCACCATGTCTATCCTAGCATCACCGTAGTAACCATCTCTGTATTATCTATTTTAACTATACATGATATTTTACATCACAACTTTTGCATTTTCTTGCACTGGTAATTCCTTGCAATTGCATTTCTAGTTTACTTGTGCTTATTCGCGAGGCATAGAGAGATCTTTCGGTTTTGCACACAAAGTGCACTAACTATTATGTTCTTCATAGCCTTGTCTCTGACGATCTGAAAATAATGAGCGTAGGCTTATGTCCATCCCGCAAATAGAGTCCGCCTGCGAGTCTGCTGCAGCCACAGTCATCTTCAACCAGTATCAGGAGATAACGTTCTACTATATTTTGTGCGGATTTTTTCTCCTCTGTTGTTCTCGCGTGGTGTTTGCGAATATGTATCAAAACAAAACACCACTTAATTTCGGGTTAAATGCATTGTAATGCGCGTTGCTTTTTGTAAGTTTGTACCAACTAAAATATATATATATTTTTGTAATGCCTTACATTACCACGTTACCGCAAACAGCAATATATTACAGTAATTACATTACTTTTGTAACGCGTTACACCCAACACTGATAAATACATATGTGGCAGTATGGGACGAATAGGGGGTATAAACCCATGGACATTGCGACTACGCCACCCTGGGAATTTCACCCAGGGAAATATGAGTACCAGATTCAGACAGAAAGCACTCAAGTTCATTGACTGATGGCAAGAGACGTGGTTTCATTCGTTAAAATTAATTTATTAACAAAAGATAAAAACAAACAATCAACACAATTCCCATTCACACTTGACATACAATAAGGGAAGGAGGAGGATGGGGTCCACTGGAGCCGAGGCTTACCTATGGAGAGGTATAGAGGTCACACCACAGCACACGTGTCCACACGCACACAAAATGGTTCACACACAGCACCCGTGTTGTAAAGTTCACACACAGCACCCGAAGAGAGCAACCCCTCCACCATAGGAACTCAGCTCCTGGAAGGGACAAGGACATTTGTACAGAGAGGGTTAACAACACCACAGTCAAACAAAACGAAATACACAGAATAACAGAAAGTTCATAAAGTAACAAATACAGGGCACTGGTTATCCGCAGTCCTAAGAAGGGCCTCCTGCCAGTGACAAATCAGGACAGAAATCGACAAAACACGACTAACAGGGGATGGGTAAACAGCTGAAAATAAATAAATCACTCGACTTTCATTCATCCGACACACAGACAAAAACAATAGCGCTCGTCACAGACCTTTTGCTTGTACAGGTTAGCCAGCTAGGAGTACAGCTGGCTAGCTTTTATAGTCACTTTATATCAGTTCAGATCATCTTCATATCGGGCTTAACGATCTCAAACAGTACAAGCAGTAAGCTAGCGCTACAGGCGAAACAATAAAAGAGTAGCAGCAATAAGGAACTCGTGTTGGTGAGACGTGAGGGCAGTTACAGGCCCAATACAGGCAAACTTCGGTAGGCAAAGCAGCAGCGTTCACACAGAAGCTGTAGTTGTTCCCCGTCCAGCCGTTAGCTGCAATCAACTACAGTCTCTGTAATATATTAAAATAGAAAGTTAGGGCTAAAATTGATGAATAAAGTGTGACTGAACACTCGAAGGGCTACATACCAGTAGATAGAAGTTGCCTCCTACTATCCAGACAAACGCTGAGGAACATAAGCAGCTGCTACCTACAGTGAAAACAGGCTACGTTTACTACATGCAACAGTGAATGAAAGAACATCGCGATGTGAAACGAAACCTACCATCAACAAGCGTTGGGCAGACAAAGGGGGAGAATCCACAGGCAAGCTGCGTGAGTGGCGGAAATCAGGTGAGCAGAAACCAGCTAGTCAGAAAGGCTGTCACCAAGCTTATGTACAAAAACCACTAATGGGCTGGCCAATTATCTGCTAGCTTTGGTGGGAGCCCTAACTGGGCGGAAATATTCCATTCTGCTACACATACATACATACATACATACATACATACATTGTATATACTGTAGGAGCCTTAGACAGAACAAGGCTGCTCACACACAGATGAGTCCCAGGAAGTTTGGAAAACCTGGGTACAAGCAAAGAAATGGAGGAAACACAAACAGACCAAGCCGTCCTCTGCCTTGCCCCCTTGGATCAGGCCTGCAGTGGTGTTCCCAAACTGGCCAGGTCTCACAGAGGGCAACGGCACAGTCCCTGCGCTCTGTTACGCCAGGAGCATGTAAATCGTAAACTAGATGAATTGCATGTCTGGGCTGCAGCAGTTCGAGACTGGCTGTGCTTGCCAGATCGTTTGGCCAGATGACCCATCTGTCCTTGCGGAGGGCGGTGATGCGCTGCAGACTTTGCTGGGACTGGGGAGTGCAGTGTGGCGTGGGGCCGGCTGGGGCCAGCCGCTATAGCCTCCAGCGGCACGCGTTGTCTCCCTAATTTGCGGCTTGAGCGGAGACATGAGCGAGACTGTCCTCGTGACCTGCTGGCACCCTCGGCTCCATCAAACATCGGCTGTCTGTGACCAGATCACTGGACATGCTGCTTGTTCACCAGGCCCGCATCCACCCCTCCACATCCACCCACACCTCCATATCCACCCATCCCTCCACATCCACCCACACCCACCCCTCCACGTCCACCACCATGCCCACACCGACCCCTCCACATCCACCCACATTCTCTCCAGTCCAACTCTCTCAGGAACCACTTAACTGTACCATATATATACACACACACACAGGCATATATATATAGAGAGAATTATTTGTGTTGGAGCAACACTTCAGTTTATTGTTAAGCATTTGTTTGTTGGGATTACTCATGGAGACTAGAGTGACTCTAGTTCACGCTAGTGTTAATTTTGTCACCTATTTTTAATTTAGTCTTAGTCTTAGTCTTGTGACAAAATGTCCTTTTTAGTCTTTGTCATATTTAGTCATTCAAATATAATTTTTGTTAGTCAAGTTTTAGTCGACTAAAAGTCTTGTCATTTTAGTCTAGTTTTAGTCAAAAGAAAACTAAAGGTATCTTAGTCTTAGTCAGTTTTAGTCAAAACATTTTAGTCGTTTTTTTTATAATAAATTATTTCTGATTACCATTTCAGTGAAATAGTGTTTCACACATCTCAATTTTCCAATATTGTGTGTCCACAGGGCTACTCGTTTGTTAGAACTCATTCAGATTTTTTGTCAGTCAGTATGTTTACATGGACAGGTAAGTCGAGCTACAGTTATAGCTCGGCTGGGATTTGACCATAGACAGTAAAAGATTTGAATGGACCACTGTCATGATCATCGTAGACCAGTGTTTCTCAAAGTGTTATCCGACTGTTGGTCCGCAAGCAGGCGTGGTAAAATATGATATAGATGAGTTGTTTGCAATATTGAACCAACTTGTAGGCTACTGTATGTAAATCCAAACAGTTCTGCAACACTGTCTATGTAAGATATTCCAGTTAAATCATATGAATCTGACACAATAAGCAAAGTGCAAAGACAATAAGCAAGGTTGTTCAGTGAGTAGGCCTATTGTGTAGGCTAATATACTGTTGAAGTAGGTCTAATCTTTTTTTTTTTTTTTTTTTTTAGGTGGTCCGTGCGTTTCTTTTTTATTGGTTAGTTAAGTGGTCCTTCGTCTGAAAATGTTTGAGAAACACTGTCGTAGACCCCAGTATTAATGTTTTACTCCGCCACGCTAGATGGCGATATGCGCAACACATTCCCCAAACTCTCCATCTTAACAGAGAATATGATCTTAGCTAACTTGCTAGCGAACTTTCCATATTAGCTTACTTGCTAGCAAACTTTGCATCATCAGTGTGACTAGTTAAATAGTTGACATTACTTGCTGAAAATTTTCGAATGGACATTCTGGGGGATGTTAATTTGTCTATGTATGAGAGAAGCTTCAACTTCTGGGTCTGTAGCATTGTGGCATAAAGCTTAGGTAGTTAGCTTGCTAACTCTGACAGAAATCTCCGGTGTTATTGTTCCATGTAGTTTCGTGTTGCAGCCACAGGGTTGCAGCAACAGCACGTAGACTAGCCTACAGGAAAGCTGCTGCGCATGAACTCATTTGGAATAATTTTGAAAATATAACAGCTAGATATTCGGTCTTCTCATTTTGTAGACGAAATGAAGAGAGATTTTATCTTAGTTTTTATTTCATGCAAAACATTTTAGTCTCGTCTTTTTTTCGTCAACAATAATGAATCTTAAGATAGTCTTAGTCAGTGTTTCAGGACATTAGTGCAGTCTCGTCATCGTCTCGTCTTAGTCATGAAAAAAAAGGTAGTTGACTAACATATTTCCTCTCGTCTTGTCTGACGAAATTAACACTAGTTCACGCCATGGGATTGCCTTTTTATTCTCTTTCACTTGCGGACCTTTTTCGCAAGCTATAGTGCACACTCTTTTGTCATTTGAGTGTGTCAGGGCCCACTCTCTGAGGCTCGTTGTGTTGCACATCCACAGCATGCCAAAGAGCTGAGGCCTGATCAAGTGCAACGGAGCCCTCTTATCTTTGCAACCAATGAAATGGTTCTAAGAACTGTGACTGTGTTTACAAAAAGAGGGGAGAGAGAGAGAGAAAGAGAGAGGGAGGAGAGAGATAAAGAGGATGGAGAACATTCGGCTGAATGTGCTGACTTTGAGACTAAAGTCGGAGCTCGGAGAGCATGCGAGACAGTCTCCAGTCTTGCTGTTGGAGATAAATATGGATTGATTGGAACAGAAATTCCCCTATGGCGCCAGACTGGAGTGTTCGTTGTTCCTTTTCTCCTCCTAATGGCAGAAGCGCAATGCCCGCTGAGATGCCATGAGCCCTCTCGTCAGACAGCTCTCCTCACACACAGGGACATAATTACACTTCTGTCTCCTTCTCCTCAGCTCCGCTCACACAAAGAAATGTAGTTGTCTGTAACATCTGGAACACAGGAGAGAAAATGCACAGGCCTGTGTAGAATGGCTGAAATATTCAAATGTACCATCTGAGAGGCAATACTGTATGTCATGTATGCACTGCCTGGGGCATTTGCATTCTCTGTAACATATGTGTTTTTGTATACATTATGGTGTTGTTTACCCGTGAGAGCAATTCAGATCAAAATGCAAAATGTGGCTTGTTGTAATTTATTTGGTCAACATGCCTGATGTCACGATGAATATATACATCCACTAAGGACAACCTCATCGCTTATTTCAAAAGCATCCCATTCATTGTGAGTAATAGTGCGGCTCATGAGATTTATAGTGATGCCTCGTAGAGGCGCCTGCCCTGAGGGAGTGATTCAGTGTCAGATTGATAATAATAGATGCTATAGATGCTAGATGACATAGAAAAGGAGAGAAGACCAACAAACTCCTTTGGCGAAAAAAAAGTAAGAAAGAAATTAATAAACAAGTTGACCGAGTATTTATCTTTGTGATGGATATATTTATGTATCTGAGTGCTGCTCAACAGCTGGCCGTGTTTATAGGAGTTAGAAATGATACTTCGAGTGAAAAACTTTTCATCAAGTCAGTTGATACAGTACTTTTGCTATGCTTCATTGTTCTATTCACCCCCATGAGAAATGCCCTCCCCTACCTCTGCTATGAGCCAGGAAAGTGTCTCCAATTAGATTCAATATGCCACTGAAACTAGTTCCCTAGGTGTTATATGAATAGGCCTCTCCCTGGGCGTGAGATATCATATCTCATTATGAACATATTAATTCACCTGGGATTTCTCTCAGAAAACGCTGAGCACTTAAGCAATTGGCTTGTCTCCTTGGTTCCCTTTGTGCGGAATGATTGAGTTTATTCTCCCCAAGTACCCATTTAATGTCAAACACATAACATATTGACCTCGATTTCCAATGCAAAAATAAACCGGAAAAAAGGGGCTGTGTGGCATTTTCAGCCCAGCCAAATGGCAACCTCATTTTGAGAATTAAAATAGCAGAACAGCCGGGTGGAACTTATGGATTAGAAATGCATCCGATTTACCTCAACAATCGCCACTGTTGATATATAATGTGTGGGATGATTTGTGTGAGTGTCTGTATATTCAGTAATGGATCCTTTAACAGTGTAAACAGCCCATTAAATTAAAGCCTTTCAAATTCCTCAATATCCTGACATGGGGGAAGAGAGAGAGAGAGAGAAATCTCTGGCAAGTGGACGGGCAGTTTGGAGGCTGGCGCAGAGTGCAAGACTCATGACAATTCATAATGAATGTGCTGCAAAAGCCTTTGAGCCTGCCTGAGCCCATGCAGAAGGACGTGTGCTGGGGCCAGGCATGTCCTAGTGACAAATCTCAGCCTGAGTGATCACAGGGCGTCGACCTACTTATCAAAAAGTCACTGGGGAAAATAGGAAGCTGAGTGGCTGCATGCAGCACAAACATGTCAAGTTTTGGATATCACCCCCAACTCACCCACCAATACACACACACGCATGCACGCACACACACACACACACACACACACACACATGCACACACACACACACACACAGACATGCATGCACACGCACAGACACACACATGCACACACACACACATACACACACAGATAGATAGATAGATAGATAGATAGATAGATAGATAGATAGATACTTTATTGATCCCCAAGGGGAAATTCAAGAAGAGAGAGAGAGAGACAAATGCACACCCACACACACACACACACACGTGTCTTTTGAGCATTGTACACTTAAATGATGTTGTATGCATAAATTCATAAAGGCCAAATTGGAACTCATGCTGTCTGAAGACGTGCTGTATCTGCATAATATGTGTATTCAGCACAAAATGCATGCCCAAATCTGAGAACAGACTGTGGTCAGCAGCACACACACACACACACGCAAAAACACACACACACACACACACAGATACACCAGCGTGCTCAGTGGGTTCACATTGGCTGCCATCCAGTAATTTACTCCTCAATTTAGCTGAGACATTAGCAACAGATATCTATAAATAGCATGGTAGTTCCATGAGATAAGCTTAGCCTACCGTATTTTCAGGGAACATTATGGTAAAAACATCAAACCTGAATGCACATGAATCATTGTCAGTATACCAAATATCTGTGTTACTGCATTTGTATGTATTAACTTAAAAATTAGAAGTTAAAGTTCAGTTCCGCAGACATTCATCATGACACATTAAAATTCGCCCCCACGAGACCCTGATGTGATGACCTGCACCTTCGCAGAAATTGCCAGAAATGTCTGTCGTCAGAAATGTATATTATTTAGCTTATAGAGTGACTAGTTTAAAAATGAATAAAATGAATTTCACCTTTTAAAATATTAAGCACTTTTGAAAAAAAAAGATCTCTGACACCTTTACTTTTAATGCATTTGCATCCATTATAGATGAGTCCTCATTGGAGACGAATGATATGGGTCTGCAGTGGTCATGTTCTGAATACTAGCATTGTAGATCCTCTTATTTGTCTCCCAGGAATACCAATGTTGCAGTACCCACACACTGCATGACCTACATTTGACTGCAAATGCCCATCATAGCAATAGCATAGTATTATAGCATTGAGATTAGTGCCTTTCAACCTTTATTGCATAAACATTGGCTGTTTTAACATTTTGAAAGGCATTGATAATTGTTAACTGCTATGTGTTATTCAACAATGAGAGAGTGGTATGGACACTATAGACATATAGAGAGAGAGAGGACATTTCTGTGAACTGCATATTGAAAAGCAATGCAGCATGTGGAGCAAGAAAAATCAGGAGTCCAACTGGCACTCGGCTGGGTCTTGAAGAGGACATCCTTCATACTCATTATGTATGTATTTTCCTTTAATTAGTAACTATCAATTTGCAAGTACAAAATCCCTCTTGTTCTGATTTGACAGTGCACCTGCACTTAATTATCCTGTGAAGATGAGTCTTGACCAGGTTCATGCCACCCCACACACACACCTCCACGCACGCACACACGCACACACACACACACACACAAACAAACTCTCATTTCTCAAGGGCTTTGATTATGCTGCTTCATCTCCGTCTTCAATGCACAGAGGGCACCCACAGTATGCCTCTCCAGCACCAAGGAGCGGCGTGGAGCCTCAGCAGCCGTGCCCACACAGGACCTGGACAGCTGGCCACGCTAGAGACCCCTCTCTCCTCCACCTCTCCGATCTCTCCCAAGGTAGCCAAGCTGCTACCCTTCTCAGAACAATTCAGTTATGCTGCTCTGTTCACTGGCTTCTTTTTCATGCATGTATGTTTTGAGAGCTAGACGCATGGCGAGTAAGGTGCTCATTGTATTGCTATTGTGAATATGTATGTAAGTAGGCTAGTAAACAACAACAATAATGTACTGATTATTCCCTTGAAATATTCAGAAAACAGGATGAAAACAGTTTTCTATATTCTAGAGAAATAACAGTCAACTCATGGATTTTCCAGTCTGGGAAAATTGCTGGGAGCTATCAAAACAGTGCTGTCAAAACAAAGCAGTCAAAACAGTGAAAACTGAACATTATAATGACCACCGCTGTAGGGATTGTCAAAGTTGTCTTTTTCCCCCGTCATCTACTTCCTGAATTTTTGATCAACGATACCCAGGACACTGAAACACCAGGACACATGAAACTTGGTGGGGATGTAGCCCCACTAGACTTTTACGGAAATTTTTCGTTTAGTCCTCGGGGGGTTAGGTCTGCTATCTAGCTAACCAGCATGATAGATCAGCCTGTTGCATTGTCTCAACATGGTAGTCTACAGCATCCCTACACAGTGCAAGATACAGCTCATAACAAACTCAGAACAATGTACTGTCTTATCTTCCGTTTAAAGACAACAGTGATGTTTATTGACTAACCTACTCCAAAATTACAGCTTGCTGTTCTGTTCATATTTGACAATGATTTTGTTATGACTCAGAGCCATTTAAACCTATTTACTCTGGAACTTTCTGGTCATATGGGACCATGTAGGCTAACCAAAGCTGCTACTGCTGCCAACTCAACTCTCATTGTTTTGGCACAAGACATACACTTCAAGTCTCATCTCAAACTAACATTAAAAGAAATCATGCATGTCATGCCAAACAAAATGCTATTGTTTTGGTTCATCTTCATCAATCTCTTGGCAGGTTAGCCTTGAAAGTTGGCAAACTTGTCATAGCTGACATTTCTGTCTGAAATCAAACATTGCAATTGAGTGCAATTCAAATGTTGAGGCACCAGGGCTTCATTTTTGTCAAAACTGTATTGTCTTTTTGTCTGAAAAATCTGAATTAACACTGATTATACGCCGTTTCCACATAATTATGCCCCCCCACACACACACTGTTCTGACATCTTGGTGGAGTGAACCAAGGGCACCTGCAGGAATAAATTTTATGGTACACACACCCATCTACTAAACATTGTTAGCTGGCAACCAATAACAAGAACAAGTTCTGCAATAGCTGTGTGCTTGTACTGACATTCTCTCTCCTGCTCAAACACAATATGTGTGTTCCAAGTAGTGTGTAGTTTTAGTTATTGTAGGTCAGCTTGGAGTGAGTACACACACAGGTCAAATTCCCTGTCTATTAGCTGAGAAGCCTGATGGTAGGCATAGTGCATACGGCCGTACACCTGCAGGCGCCACGGAAGTGAACAATCGATTTCTTTAGAAGTAAAGTTTTATTTCACTTCAACAGTCTTGCACTGTCAGACGTGTTGTAATGGGATATTTGAAAGTTGTTCTTCAAAAATTAGTACCATTATGGCTGAGATTCTGTTTACCTAATCGACCAACTGAAGTGGTCGAACTGGTCCAATCATTTGGTCCTGCATCTCTTGTAACCACATATCTGTTCCGAGGAGAACGTCTGTTCTTCACTTCCGTCCCGTAGGCACCAGGTGAGTGTGGGGTTCCTAGTTCTCCACTAGAGACCATAAGATTTGGGTTTCTACCTACCCAACCTTAGATTTATTTGACAGCGTGGTTACATTCATTGCCTTTGATTTCATACCTTGTACCACAGAGAACAGTAAGCAGTTGTTAAAAAGCTCAGCACTACAACAAGGTACTAGTGACACTTGTGACTATCATCATACAGTCACATTACATGACTTCTGAGCAAGAAATTATTCCCTCTTTTGTGCTAATAAAGTCGTACAGCTGAGAGCTAGTAGTATTTTATTCAACAAAAACGTTTTGCCTCCAAAGTGAAGTAAACAAATCAGAGACATAAATGCCAAGTGATTTTCCATCTCACACCTACTATATATTGATGTGGGGAAGCCAGTGATAAATGGTTGTCATGAAACTGACTCCTTGAGCATTTAAACAGTTTTTTTTTTAGTAATGAGCTGAAGACAGGATGATTTTCACTTGTATATGAATACAACTGCATGTCAATGTAGGACCCACGTGAGAACAGAAGATACATGTACTATGATAAAAAAAACAATTCACTAAAGATAATACTACTATGTAGATGAAACCAAATCTTGTACAAGCTGTTGTATTCATCCACTGTCTCCCTATTGTGTTGAATAAAGCAAAAAATCAAGGGGTTGTACACTCGTATCTGGAAGGTTATATGTAATAAACGGACAGTAGCTAAGACCCTGGCCTGCTGTGAACAAATCCTTTGAATCTCCACCACCGAGGTGTCATCTATGACAGCTGTGAAGTGCTATACCCTCAGCTGCACTGAATCATATCTGCCAAAATGTTTTTGTTTTCCCCATTTTTTTTTTTCAAACAGTTTTGCAGTTGACACATTTCAGACTCTTGCCCTAGCAGGCGCTGTCTCCAGTTACCCTCGCACAAGACATATAATGGTACTGTTTCAGTGCTGAGATAAGAATGCCCACACAAACAGTTACCATAGCAATGATATTACGTTTATGATCATTGATAACGGCTTTACACTGGTTGTACACTTTATACATTATCCCGTGATCTATTTGTGTTGTGTGAACTGCAGGCATGAAGACCACTTGAGTGTGGTTAGGTACCTGTCTCTCGGCCGACAGCTCGCTTTATAACTGTCGTCCATCACAGATGGCCACTCTGCTTGTTGGGTCCATGTCAGTGATGATTTACAGGGCCACCTATCCATCCATGTGTTCTGCTTAGAGCACCAACCATCAACATGACAGTAAATTACCCTGAGAAGCAAAGCAATCAGGACCGAATGGAAGGCATCACACCACGTGCTAATGAGAAGGAATGCAGCTTAAGGCCATATTTTAGTACTGACATGTTGAACCTCACAGGGGAAAAAAGGGGAAAAAAATTAAGATTTAAGTGTTTTTATACAAAATAACCCGCTTTCAGATTCTGAAACCATACACATTTCCACTCAAGCAGACCATACCCAGCCATGACAATGAGATACCAGCGAGGAGGAGGTGCCCTTCATTACGCCTCTCTAATCGTAGAGTACGGCGGACCGAACCGCATCCCAGCCTTTCTCTATTTGAGCACAAATTGAGCGCTGTGCATGGCGCATGTCTAATTTCCAGGGATCTGCATCTATCAGAGGCAGCAGCTGTCTCCACTCATTACACAGCCCGAGGCTGACTCACTTGATGTAAATGTCATTTCATGCCTTATGTATTCGTGAGCATACACCTGTAAGAGGATGAAGTGGACAATAATTAAGCCGAGCATGGGTGGGAGGACATATTGTCAGGTCTGTTGGCAGCGCCCTGCTTGAGCTCACATTACTTGCCTCTGAGATCCTTACAAAGAAGAAAGAGGAGACAGTGTATATGTATAAAGCAAAAGGACCTTCTCTCTCCCTCTCTCACTCTCTCTCTTTGCCTCTCTCTCTCGTATGTTCTCTCTAGCTGTCGCTCTCTCCCACCCTCCCTCTCCCTCTCTCACTTTCTCACTCTGTCTCTCCCTCTCCTTCTCTCCCTCTCTCTTTCTTTCACACACACACACACACACACACGGCAGTGTTGTAAACATGTGTTGGGTATACAGGAGACGCCGGGCTCATCTGTTCCACTGACAAACTGCTGCATCATTTCAGCCTTATTGAGGTGTAGCTACGCCACAGAGAGCCCTGCCATACCCATGGCGTTTCATTATTTTATTTATTTATTTATTTATTTATTTACAAAAGACGGAAATGGTGACAGTTAATGAATAACCGAAGGTGTGGTGGCAGATTGATGGCCCGCCCATAAATAGAGGGTGTAGTGAGGGGGAAAAAGAGAAGGGAAAAAAAGATGCCACTCTATCTGGCTGTTGTATTTCCAGAGAACTCCAAGAGGTTAAAGATTTATGAAGGCTTGTTAGAGATGCGGAGATGAATGATTTCTGGCTTGTGGCACACTATCCCTCAGTTCCTCTGTCCGACACTCACTCAATTCGACAATGCCAGGGCAAAAGCAGTGCAGGGGAAAAAAACACACTATTACTCTCAATTGTGTGGGAGATTCATATAACTGACTGCGGTATGTGCTTTTGGGGGTTTTGATACTCTATGCCTGGCCAGGCTGGCCTTGTGGTTTAATGATTTGCTTTCAGTGGTTCTGGCTGCAGAGTAAATAGATGCTGATGCAAACACACAAGCAAATGTGTGATGATGATGATTGAGATATTGCTGTTTGCCATTTATTCTTTTATTCACTTTCATCACCCCTCTCAGTCTGTCAGTGTGTGTTGTCATGTTACTGATCTTTGAGTGATATGTGGGATTTTAGGGAATCTACGGGCATGCTATTCATATGCGTCATACATTTTTAGACCTGTGGTGTTGGAAAATAATGCGGTGAACATTATGGCTTACAGTGTCTTTGCTCTCTGTGCTTTTCCAACTGGTACTTCACTAAACTCAAATCCGCCATAGTAATCCAGACTGAAAAGGTTGACATAAAACATCTGTTTACTGTAGGACAGCAGCTGTTCCATTAATTTTCCTGAAAAGAGGAAGTGCACATATTGCTTAATATTTTTTTAATATCATGCACATGTTTGTGTAATCTCACCCTGCAGCTCGATTTTCCCCAGGTATTAATCCCACCATAAGCCAGGTGATCAAAATTTAAGTCTGCAGTTTCCTTGTATGAACATTTCATTAAGTAGGTCTGTTCTATCGCCCCCTGCTGTTCAACTTGCTGCATGGGGAGTTCTCCCAGGGAAAGAGGCTCTTCGCTAAATCTAGTAATTAAAGTCCGATTAGGTTCCACTAATCAAACTCCATCCGATTCCTTGATGATCAGCAGAGTCAATTACTTCGTATCTATGCATTTTATTTTCTCATTACATTTTTTTTTCCAGTTTTAAATTAAAGCGCGTATTGAGTGCAGTGAGTCCGGTTTAATCAAGTGGAAACCTCCCAAGCCCTGTGACTCTGCAGCAGGCAATCAAACTGAGCCTCTCAAACTGAGCTCGGGCCTCATCAGGCTTATCCACACACTGTCATATCGGCGGCACAGCGCGCAGAGTGCGGCTATGGCAGCCACTCACTGAAAACACCCTTTCTGTGACTAATGAATGAGGTGTGCAGAGATCCGGTGCGCTCTTTGGAGGAAATCGAGGGAGAGAGGAAGGAGGGGGAAGGAGGGTGTGAGAGAGAGAGAGAGAAGAAACAGACTACAGAAAGTGTGAGCGAGAGGAAAAGATGGAGCGAGAGAGAGAGAGAGAGAGAGAGAGGGACGCTTCTCGATAAAGCCTGAAAGCTCTTATGAGTTAAATGATGGAAATCTGTAGTCTTTATGAATGATTTATGGCTTGTGAAAACCAGCATCTGCAGTGGAACATCAGCTGTCAGCTGTCAGAAGATGAAAGCTGGGACTGGCTTGCAGGGCCTGCCAAGGCACCTAGGACACCAGGAGCCATGAGACCATGCTTCGAACCCAGGACCGTGACCAGCTGTCACCGTAACCGCCGCAACTGTTACACATGATGATTGGGGACAGAGGACTTACAGGGGCAATGTGGAAGTAAGCAGCATAGCATACTCAAAGCTATTCCCAGCCAAATACTGTCCTCAGCCTTGATCCCCAAAGATAAGAAGGACCATCAGAAGATCATAACTCTCTTTGCAAACAAAATATGCAAATGGAGCATGACACTAATTATTCCAATGGATGCTGTGTGGCAGGGACATAACAAACACACATGAACGAGTTGGCAAATTGGTCCGTGTGACACTGCTTCTCATGTGGAACTGGATCTTGGATGATGAGAATACATATATCTGAAGATCCACAAATGAACACAACGCTGTCAAAACCCCCTAGAGCACAGACCGAATACACAACATGCATAAGTCGTTCAGTAGGGTTGTGCATATCCTCAGCGTGCTACAGTGTCCCTCTTTGAAGAGTTATAATACAGAGATGGTTGTTAAAGTCTGATAGCTCTGACCTTACAGTGCCTCTGAACATGTCAACACTTTTAAGTGGTTAATAGAAAATGAATGGAGTGGGGAATTGGTGGTGCCTGCCTGAGTGTGAGGTGGTTAGAAGCATTACATTTGGCCTGAAATCACTTTTAGCTTTTGAACCACTTTGTGTCCTACACGTTGAATTTGTGTATAGAGCTCGCTTCATTCATTAAGACTGTCAGACCTTCTGGCTTTACCTACCATTTATCTATTCTAAATGGTCTAAACGTTTTGACTTTTGAATGAAATATCTTGTTTGGTAGGAGAATAGAATGGAGAATGGTGAATTCCATTCCATTGGTTCACAGACAAGTGTTGTAAGATATTTGTGGAGAATAGCCCATCTACTTTCATTGCAGTTGCATCACAATTTCAGACAGCTGATTCAGTTATCCTGGAGTGGAGTCTGACTCCACAAAATCTGAGGTAAAAGTACAACAGAAGTGTGTAACATACAGTGGGCAGTGCTTCGACTTGGCCAGCTTCACTTCGGGTCCATGGCTATGGGATCACTTGGTATCACGCGAATTTTAAGTTGTATTTTTCCAGTGAGACGCTGCAACAACCCAAACAACCGGTAGATGGCTCAAGTGAGCAGGGTGTCTCGTAAAAAGACACAAAAACCCTACACAGACTTCACTACAGACTTTAGCAGACTGGTTTAGAAATAATTTAATAGCCAGAAATATGCCTGCCCTGCCCTAATAAAGAAGTATTTGGTTAACTTATGCAGTGAATCCCGTTTGCAGTCATTAGAAAAACGCAGGGACAAATTAAACATTCTGGTTTTCTCCGAGTGCAACGATGATAGACAGACATCATTTGGACAAAATATAGAGCATATTAACCTCCGTTGCTCAGCCAAAATGCCTTCCTGTTACGATCCTGTTATCAACGGAGTTACAGGCGATAAACGATTTTGATGGTCACAAGTTTACTTCATTAGCGTTTTTTTTTTTTTTTAATTAAAGACTGTTTTTCATTTAAAGGTTTGACTTTTGTGCTTATTCAGTAGAGCATTTAGTGCTCTCCCCAATCCCAGATGTTCACATTGCATGTTTGTAATGGGTGCAACCGCTGAGATAGGCTATCGCGTTTGACGGCAATGAGTTGTTAACAGACATGAACCAAGACATATAGCCCAGCAGCAATCTAGGGACTGTTTGTTATTTATTGAAGGGGCCACCGGAGGAATTTTGAGTGCTTCAGTTGCAAGTTGCATGACCCTCTCTTGCCTGCTAGAAATTGTTCAATGACCCTCCGACAGAATTGTTAAAAAAGACATGACCTCCCTGCCAATTGTCGCTGTCTTCGCCCGCCGCCACAGCCACACACTGTGATAACGTTCTTAAATCAATCTTTCCCGTGAGCTTGCATGCTACCAGTCCTTCCTTTTCAAATGTGTTGCGCCTGTTTGCACAATTTTACAAATAATCATATGTGATTAATAATATGACAAATAATCCCTGTGCACGGGGACCGAAACAATGCATGCCAACTTTTTTCCGTGTTTATCACGTATTTTAACTTTCCCCGCTGTCTTGCCGTTTTAATGTTTTCCCCGTAGAATATCCCATATTTTAATACTCTCATAACAGCCCTGCCATCGGACCTGTCTCTGTGTTGCCTTTTTCGTATTTTTTCGTTTTGTGGAGCGGCACCGGTAGGCTATCAAAAGAAGATTTCGATTTTCGCTACCACCGTGTAGTCAAGCCTTAAGCCATACCCAAGTAGCCTTAATCGAGGTAATGTTTAATTACGATTTATTTTGTTATTGAATTCGTAGGCTGGGATTCCTCTCAGTAACAATTACGTTTAAAGGTAGCCTAGCCTCCTGCTTTTTTCAGAAGGGGTGGCAGTCAGGCTACTGACAGAGCGATGTTCAGTGGCAGAGCGACGCACAGTGGCTGAAAGTGGTACTAAAGCTTCACGCAGCTTCACGCCTCGTAATGCGCGACTGAAGTGGCCATTTGAAAGCGATGCCCACTGTATCTCCCAGTCTACCAGGATTCTGACTAATGACCAGCTGAGCTACTTTTTGAGCTATAACCTAGAAAACCGGCAAGGTTTTTTTGTAATCAGTCTCCATGGATAGTCTTGCTTTTGACTGTTTTATCAAGGTCCACTAACTATCAGCAGTCAGTTTCTATATTGCACATGATTATACATTTACCACTTACATTTACAATTTATCAATGAAGAATTAACTGACAATTTAGCACAGTAATGAGTGAACTATACAGCTGAAATAAGTTGATTAAAAAGAGCAGGGAAGAGAGGGAGAGACCTGATTGCGACTCTAATAATAACGTTTTGATGTCAGCCGAGCTTACTGCTTAATTAGACACCATTTAGATGACAAGAGGCAGGAGGGAAGACTGAAATACAGACAAGAGACCAACTGCAGGGAATGAATCTGCCCTTGGCAGTCACATCTTCTCTCAGTGTCTCCTGGTCCTGTCCCCACTTAGTCTGCATGTACACACAGATTCACACTGCCCCCCTAGGCCACTGCTCTCTCTCTCTCTCTCTCTCTCTCTCTCTCTCTCTCTCTCTCTCTCTCTCTCTCTCTCTCTCTCTCTCTCCCAGAAGGCTGCTGTGGTACCCTGGCGGTTCTGTGACTGCACAGGAGATGGTTTGTCAATAGCTCATCTCCGCATGTCAGACCTGGGAGGGATACTGTTGCCGTGTGTCTGCAAAGCTCCGCTTCCGGGGAGGTGGGAGCAGCTCTCTGGCGTCTCTTCTTTGATAAACTGACATCCTCAGGCTTCAGCAAACATGGAGACTCACTGGTCCAATTTGGAAACCATCCAAAGCCAAATAGATTCCGACGAGCATTTACCCGTTAGTAAGCTGAATCTTTTTTTTTCCTTTTGGTATTGTTTCCGAAGGCTCAGAGAAGAAATACTCTCAAGAACTCAATTTCACCTTGTATTAGACTCGTTTCCGAGTAGCCCTCCAAAGAGAGTGTTTGGGGTTTCATGTATGCAGGCCAATCTATGCATAATTCAGCAATCCATAAACTGGCATGTTCAAACTCCGTCCTCATCTCCTATCCACTTACCTTCACTGAGGACCTAGCTCACGCATTCGCGTCTTTCAGATGGTTGATTGCAAGATAAAATGTAAGAGTTGCGTAATAGTTAATATGTAAACACCAAACATATGATGACTTCAAGGAGTTGGATCAATCAGTTGATGGAGTGAGATGTGCCTCAGGGCTGATTCTGTTTTGAGAGGTTTTTTGGAGGATTTTCTTTTTTTTCTTCACAAATCTCAATGAAAACTCAATCCAAGTTATTTTGATTGAGTCATGACCTTCATATTTTCTTAATAAAAAAGAACATTTGCACAGTATTGCCATTTATGGAATTTACGATGAGTTTTTCTCCCATTCATTTCTCATGGTGTTAAAATGTTATTTTTTCTAAGTACATTTTTATCTCTTTGGTTTGGCAGTACTTTCACAGTCGTGAAATCTGGATTTGATATCGATATCAGCGAATGAACCAGCTGGTATTGAGACATTAAATAGGCTATTATATTCTTAACTTGTACAGAGAATAAAAGATTCTAAGAGATGTTGGTGATGAATCACAGTGGGCTTACTGCTTAGGCCTATTTATAGACCTGCAAACTGAGAAAAACTGAAAAAGGTTCCATATTTGCAAAGTAAATCCCTGTATAGGGGTCTGGGTGCATCCCCGCCAGAAAAAACTTTTTGGATTTTAACATGTGAATAAAGCATTCTGGTGTACTCTGAGAAGAAAATAAAGGGAACAAAATGCACAAACCAATGTTTGAAAACATTAAATTGCTTTTTTTCAATTGATAAGATAATTTTGTACATGACATGACAAATAACTATATTTTCACTGTATTATCAATTCTGTAGTTTCCTTTCTAGGCATAACTCTGATTGCTGATGGCTTGCCATAGGCCTATCTGATGTTTAGCCATTAAACGTTAAAACGGCTTGCCACAGATGCACACGCTGCCAGGTCATGGATCAACGGCAAGTAGCCTAATTGAACATTCCTTAAGTTTCTTGTTTCTATTCACAGTTCTAGGCTAGTAGACATTTTAAGATGCGCTAACATTACCTCCTGTCAGAGCAGCTTAATTAGCGATAACATGCAGTGATGAGTCTGTATGCTGCCTTGTAACGACAGAAAGCTGCACAAGTAGAGGCTATGTACAGTACAGGGGAACAGGTGAGTGTCACGTAGCGCCACACTCCTGGGAAATAATAAATAATCATTTCAGTTTGACTTAAAGGATTTCAAAGTGGACCAATTGCTAATTTCCAGTGTTATCTAGCACTGGCACACTTCACCAATAAAAACATCCACAGAACAGTGAGCATCAAATTATAGATGCTATTGCTAGAGATACTCTCTCTGTGATTGAGGATCCTCCTCTGTAGGACCACCGAGACCCTCTTTCCTGTCAGTTGACTGCAGTGTACTCACACATGCTTTTCTACAGAGCATCTGGAACTGCCCTTTATAAAGACCGCCATAGACCTCTGAAGTCTGCGTACCAAAAGGACCCAAAGCTGCCATCTTTGCCCAAATAAAGAGATCCAGGTACCATCCTTGCCCATAAAAGGAGATCCACATCACCTTATAATGGCAAAGATGGCAGTGTTGGGTCCTTTTTGTAGGCGAACTTCAGAGGTCTATTAAGTCTGCTCACATAACACCTGCATCTCATTTTGTGTTCTGATAGCCTTTGCGATGTCTGGACGGACTATCCTCATTTCAGACAGTTTAGTAAGCCTTGGTTGTTGTGGCTGAAGTTGACACAAGGACACAAAGAGATGTTCTAGCTTGCGTAACGATTCTCATCAAGGGCCCAATGCTGATATGGACAGATAATCCTCTTACCTACATTAGAGGGAGAGCAGATAGCTAACAAACGTTCAGAAAAAGTCCTGTTGGCAAATTTTAGGAAAAGTCGGTTAAAGGGGCTATTTCACACAATTTGAGGGTGCAAATATTTTGTTTACCAAGCTCAATTTTGAGTTTTAAGCTTGCTAATTAGCATAATTCACATACTTTTTGGTTTTGCCATCAGATATCATAGGAATTGCAAAAAATAAGGCATTAATATACTCTTTATGTATCAGATATGTTGTAGGACAGGACAGGAATTACCCCAATGACCCTCAAGTAGCAAATGAAAATAAGCTACAAAAATATAAATTGAAATAATAGCTAAAATTCAGTATGACGTTTAGAAACAAAATAGATTCCTTGATAATAAATTGATAGAATAGTAGGTGACTGTTCATTTTTCTGTAGAAAGTACTGTGTCACTAACTATGAACAGTTGTCAGTCTTTACAGAGGATTTACACTGTATTTTTTTTTACTGTAAAGGCGACTGTGCTTGCCTAGTTAAAACATCTCACTGGTGTTCTTTCCTATCATTCAAATTCCAGCCATGCAGAAAAATGGAAGAGTGTGCATGTTTGAGGAGTGCTGAAGAGTGGTATGGAGATTGCATTATTTGCAAAAAAATGTATGGTTATGGTTATAGGAATTTTGCAGACGCCTTTGTCCAAAGCGACACAGAAACAACATAATATTTAAAATATAACAGGGAACATATTAGAATGTTGGTCAAACTATAATAAGGAGGATAGCAATAATAAACAACAATATCAATTCAATCAATAGCCTAATAAAATAAGCAATGAAAATGAAGGAAAAAGCAATAATAAACAATAATGTCTCATTCCACCAACATGGAACCACTGAGGAAAAGAGTCTTGAATTAGACCTAGTGTTTATGTCAGTGTCCTATAGGCCAAAGTGAGAGATTTAAATTTAATTCTGGCTACTATAGGGAGCCAATGGAGAGTAACTAGGAGAGGAGTTACATGTGTCCTCTTTGGCTGATTAAAGACCAGGCGTGCTCCAGCATTCTGAATCAGCTGTAATGATCTTATTACACAAGCGGGTAAGCCAACTAATAGTGAATTACAATAGTCCAGCTTGGAGATGACCATGGTTTAAACAAGAAGTTGTGTGGAATCTTGTAAAGCTTCCTAATGTTGTAAAGCATAAACTGACATGATTTTGCAATAGAAGCTACATGCTCAGAGAAGTTAAGTCGGTCATCAATTACAATGTCCAAGATATGTGCCGATCTAGTTGGGGGTCAGTGAAGTTGAGTCAAGTGGGATGTTAATCTGTTGGGGAATAGCTGTTTTAGCTGGAAACACCAAAACAATTTTGACAAGATATCCTTTATAGTGCAACAAAAAGAAACATTCTCCAGTGCATCATTACTGCATATGATGCTGAAAGGGAAGTGGACCTAGGACAAATCCATAGCTATGAACTGATTAGTGTCCCTGTACTGTAGCTATTGCAGATAGCGATGGTTATTTGTGAAGTGGAAATAAGTCTATCCTCACTCAAATGATGTCTAGCAATGTGGAATGTCCAATAGTGATCAATGCAAAAACTGCTCATTCAACACTGGTAATAGATGCTCAAGATCTAGTTACTGTATGTCTTTAGGACACCCATCTGAATGCAGCACATTTAAGAAGTATGCAGGAAAGTTTGTAAGAAACTTTTGTATTGTTATTTGGTATTTGTTATGTGGGAGCAAATGATGTTAACTATCAAAGAAATAGACCTAATGTAGGAATGCACACAGATATTGCAACAGATAATGGTGTAGGCCTATCTGATTGACCTGAGTGGTTGAAACATACTTATTAAATTACACTGGGAGCAAAGAAGACTATCTTCACTTTTTTCCCTTTGCAACTGTCAAAGAAATCCCATAAATACGGGAAGGCCTAGGGTAGCCTACATCAGATGGCCTAAAGATTAGGCTCTTCTGCATAACATTAAGTGATTTGCATGCAGTAATTTGAACACTGACCTTGATCTAGCCTACTTTGGCTATTTAAAGTTAATTTATTGCCAAAACACCACACAATATAAATGAGCTATAACAAACAATAAAGGACTTAATCACACACAAACTACTATTTTACTGACTACAAAAATAATAATTATGTAGGAAGTTTAGAAGTTTAAAACCCAGAATTGACCAAAAGTGCACCAAATTCAACACAAATGACTCAATACACTTGGAGGAGGCCTGCATCCTTTCTTTTCCAGATATTTTAGGATTTTGATATTGTTTCAGTATCGAGTATCAAGATGTTTGGCAGGTATTGTATCGAAGTCATAATTTTGGTATCGTGACACTATGCCAGAGCCACTCTGTTTTCTAGATGTCGAGGATCGGAGGCTCTACCACCAACAAGGGATGCTGCTCAATGGCATATTAGAAGAGCTCATTATCAAGCTCTAGTATGGAGGCAAGCACACATACCAAATCCAGTGTTACTAGAAGTAAAATGATTTTTACTTGTCGGTTGTTGCTGATGGTAGATGCAGATCTGCATTAGGCTTATTCCCGCTATCTAAGTTCATATGTAGGCCTACTGTAGAATATTCTGAGTTGAAGGTTATCTCTGCAACTTGTTATTGTGATGAAATGCATTAAACACCACATGAGTGACTCACTATGTTAGCAATAAAAATATGGTTGTGTTTTGATTAGAATTTCTGAGTTTATTACATGTTAACTGTAATCATGTTCCCATTAAATACTTTAAGAAACTATAGTATGGTTTCTTTATGGTGATTACTTTTAAAATCAACCCAATTTAGGGAAAAATAAGCAAAGAAAATCGCTATTTTATGTTAAAATGCTGATTATGTGGCTTAGAACTCAGAATTGAGCTTGGTAAACAAAATATTCAGAATCAGCACCCTCAAATTAGGTAAGAAGGGTAGTTTACCAACTTTTCCTCAAATTTGCCATCAGAAGTTTTCTTCTGTGAAGCTGCTCTCGCATTCAGCAGTTAATGATTTGATTCTGACCTTTTTTTCATGTTTCATGAGTTGTTGAACTAGGGTATCAGATGTCTTGACATTTTGAAAAGCAAAACATTTTAAAATGGGTACCTATATTTGGCAAATGTTCAATTCAGAAAATATGAATATTTTCGATATTTTGGAGGATATTTTGTTTTGTATGAATGCTTGTGCCTTACTATTACCCTGCATTACTTTTCAAGGTTGTTCTAACTTTTTTTTTCTTATGGATTCATGGGTGCATAACCTTGAAGCATGCAAACACGTGACCTTAAGTTCAGGAGTGATGAACGGGTTGCTGGATTTGCACTTAAAAAGCTCTCCTACTTTGAAGAATCACGGTTTGAGGTTATTCTCTTGTCACTGAAAGCTTTACAGACAGAGTTCAAACATGATGGCAGTTCTTTTTTTTCATCCTCACCTTTTCTTCCTTAAACTACCCGTCGTTCTTATGCTTCACGCCCTGACCCTAAATGGAATTTCATCTCGACAGCCTTGAATGTTTAATACAAAGGGATACCTTTGTTCCCTCAGTAAGTGCAGAGTAATGAACTGTGTGGAATGCAATCTGGCAGTAACTAAAGACCTCTTTTGTCCTCATTTTTAAAAGAGTTTCAGAGAACACCATATTCAACTAAAAGGTTATTTCTCCTTTTCCTTTTCACGTATGTCAGGGTCTTTTTTTAGTATTTGATTTTGCAATTCTTCCTCTTGTCTTCTAATTTTGAAAACATGACATATAAAACATCATTATCACCAACACACCTGTATCACCATTCAGTGATGGTAATTACAACAGTGATGGGATGTATTATAGTTCCATCATAGCACCTCTAATTAACCTGTTATGACCTTGAAATAACAACAGTTGCAAATAGGTCTCAGTGTCACCATCTATTTTTCAGAGCCTTTCAAACTACACATGACATGATATCATTTAGCTGCCTAGTATTTCCCATAGACTCTATATATACAGTCTATGGTATTTCCATACAACTTGTGGTTGCCACGGTCACTCAATTAATTGCCAGCATGATCTCATTATAATGTGCCTTCTCTGACTTTTGAATAAATCACCAGATCAACATAATTATGAATTATTATTTTTACTCTTCAGATTTTAGTTTTTTTCCTATGTCTATTTATCCTCTCTTAAATAATTTTCATTATGCTTCAACTATTATGCTTTTCAACATTATGCTGTAATAGAACTGAATCAATGCAATGAGAGGATTCTGGGTTGCACTGTACAGATTGGTAATAAGACGGTAGTTTCATGGTAACAAGCGAGTAAAATCGTAGCAACACAACACAGTTCATGACAACCCACAAATTACTTAAGAGTTTCATAGATGTTCCTAAACAATACATCTGTAAAGTATCCTGAATTAAGATTCTGACTGCTTGTTTCTTTTTAGCAGTTAATTACATGCGCATAGTGCTTCTGCCCTGCTGTATCAAGTCATATATTCTGCTCACTCACTGCCCTCCAGTGGCTATGCAAAATAAACATGGGCTCTACTGCAGGCTTCGCGGATTGACACACTTCACTGTGTGGCTGCTGCCGGCTCTCTCTCTCTCTCTCTGCCAAGTGGACTCCGAGTGACTTTGACAAATCGTGATGGTCTCTAATTTCATCAGCGTATCGTGCCTACTTCCTCCCCACATGACTCCCTTCAGCTGCCTTTCTCGCACAATTAGGGAAGTCACCAATTACAACTCCTGTCGTTTAAGATCCGTGCCGGTCAGATATATAGAGAGATCAAGCCCTCATTTATGATGTGAACCCTGCTTTTAAGATGGGGGCTGAAGTGGGAGAAGGTTGTGTGCAAAGCTGAACCAGATGGGAGAGCTCTGTCCTCTCCAAACCAAACCTCCAGGAATGCATGCGGAGGCCCTCTGGCCTGTTCTGTGGTGCTGTGGTTGAAGGGTTCATTAAGGTGACTCTCTCTCTCTCTCTCTCTCTCTCTCTCTCTCCCACACAGACACATGCACACACACACACATTTCTTTCTCTCGCTCTCTAACATGTATGCGTGTGTATGGGTTTGTGTGTGTGTGTGTGTGTGTGTGTGTGTGTGTGTGTGTGTGTGTGTGTGTGTGTGTGTGTGTGTGTGTCAGTGTGTGTGTCAAGAGGGGGTTCATGCTGACCTGTGGTGTTGGAGGCAAAGGTACATGTAATGTCCTTCAAACCTGAAAAGAACAGCAGAGGGCGCCGTTACCTCTCTAGAGCTCTCTGCGCCCATAGCACAACCTCTCTCATTTTCTTTCCCTCTCCCTCCCTCCCTTCCTCTCTCTCTCTCTCTCTCAGATACACACACACAGACACACACACACATTATGCACACCTGTACCGTCAAACTAATACACACACACACAGACACACATCTACACCCATTTACCCACATGCACAAGCTCTGTAGCACTGCCAATCAGATTGAACACTGAGCTGAAAATAACACCACATCACCAGTGTATTAGGCGAGAGAGAAAGATAGAGAGAGAGAGAGATCAAGGCTAGCTTTATTTTTCAGGAGGTTTGTTCTCATTTCACATCCAAATTATACCACCCTTTCAAATTGCCAATCCGCCTGATGTTTAGGCAAAAGAAAGGGAAGTAAATTGTCTAAATTTGGACAAAGAACAGAGAGCACTCAGGGATCTTTGGACAGCCTAACCATATCCTCTACGCTTCTAAATGTAGTGTAAATCATTTTAAACATTGATTACATATGCCATTTAATTTAATGGGTGTGGTTTAACTCACACACACACTCACACACACACACACACACACACACACACACACACACACACACACACACACACAACCACATACGCGCACAGTCATAGCCACCTCGTAAAGCTAGCTGAGGTCAAGCTTGCTACTATCTTTGCCAATACGAGATTAGCCGTTTAGACATTCAATTGACCAACCCAGTGATTAAAAGAGTTATTCAGAGTTTCCACTGGAGGCCTCCTTTCGCACACCCCTTTTGATTCATTAGCTAGTGATCCAGATCTAAACTCATTTAGAGCCAATGCACTCCTCTCGGCTCTCAAATAAAACTCCCTCTGTGCGCGACGCGTGGAATATATTCATTTTTCATTTACTTGTGCCGATGGACTTGCCAAGCCCGGAAGCTATTGTCATGATGGATAGCTTCTCCAACTTATGTTTAACACATGTACTTTGCTTTCTGCTGCTGATATTGGAGTGCCTTTCTCTATTAGGATGTCCGCATCACAGGGCTTAAGAAGAACCTTAAGAAGCCTCTCTCTCTCTCTCTCTGTCTCTCTCCCCCCAGGCTCCTCACTTCGCTCTTGGATCATTGCTCTCAACAGGTGTTTATTCACACACCAGAATCCACATACATTCACAAAAATACCATCCCTGCTTTTATCAGTTTGCCCTTTCTATGAATGTGTGTGTGAGAGAGAGAGAGAGAGAGAGAAATTACATAATTCAGAATCATGGTAACTAGAGGCCTATCTCCAGATGGTCTAGTGCACTATCTTAATCCTTATGATATTTCTTGTGATAACTACACAGCGTGTGCATATATGGCACATATTTCTGACACAGAACAGCCCCATTTTCAGAAGTATGTCTGTCAGACAGGCTCAAAAGGCCTTCGGATCTAAAAGCTGTTCCCATCCTGGGGAAGCGTCTGCCACACCTGGTCTCTGTCAAGCAAAGCCGGAACAAAAACCTGCTTGACGTATCTCCTTTTAAAAGGGTCGTGTATTCAGCGTTCTGTAGCATTTTCTCTCCTCCGCCTCACTTTCCCCCTCCGCTCCCTTCCTCTTGCCTTTCACTCTGAGAAGTGTGGCGGTGAATTTCAACCGACTCCGACTGAAGGGTCACAGAAGTGCAGGCATTAGCGGCACGCTCCACCCCGCCAAATTCATTCAATGCAGCCGTGGCGTGAAAGTACGGAGTGAGAAATGTGAGTGAGAGTTTAGCCGTGTGTGTCCGACTATATGGAGCTCCTGTGAGCAAATCAGGGTGCAGGTTAGGGGGCTTGTCTCTTGATATGTTTGTCTGCATGGATGCCGACAGGGAAGGTGGCGATGTGCAGACATGTTGATTACAAGACACATGGCTGTGAGATATTTTGCACGTTTGTTCCACTCATTTTCAATTAAAAGAGAGCTCTTTCTCTCCCTCTTTCTCTCTCACTCCTCTGAGCTCCCTCCATTCCTCCATTTTTCACATTTTTCCCCTCTCTCTCTCTGTCTTTTTTCATGCATGTCAAAAAACATGAATAACATCTCAGGCATTACCAAGATCCCTGTGGTGTGTTGGGGGAGCTGCAGTGTCAATTGAACTGAGGTGATTTCTAATAAAGTCATTAGGTTTTCCATGAGAGCAAATGCCCTACTGTTCAACTTAAAAGTGATGCAATTACTGTGAAGTGATACGTTTTGAATCCGACATTAGCAAATTATGTCGCACTATGCTGTCGAGGTCAAGATCTACTCACTCACTGCTGTGTACTGCTGTGTACAGATTTAATGTCTTTTAGGTAGCTTTTGGAACATTTTCATTTAGTGACAAATTAAATGGTTTTAAAAGTCAGTCCCCTATCTATTATTCTATGCTGGTATCATTTTTCTCCCTTCTCTCTCTCTCTCTCTCTCACTCACTTTCTCTTGCATGGCTTCATCCCTCTTTCTTTCTTTCTCCCTCCCTCTCTCTCTCACACACATACTTTCTCTCTTGCTCCCTCTTTTTCTTGCCATCTCATGGCTTCATCCCTCCTTTTTCACATTCTGTCTCCATCTCCCTTTCAGTTGCTGGTGCGTAGGCTGGCCGATAATGCAATGCTGGAACAAGGTGTCTGGCTTCATTGTAATCCTGATCAAAGCACATATCTGCCAGACCTGCATGGCAGGAATTTCAACCGTGCTTGATTTTTTTCTTCTTTTCTTTTTTTTCCACCAGAGCTCTATCACTTCGGCGTTTGTGGTGACAGTCAGTTCATTAATGGGTGTTTGCACAAGATCTGCGCTGAAAGTGGTTTCTGTGTTTTCCTTCCTCAAACGGCTTCTGTCAAATCAACTGCAGTCTTGCTGATGCAACGAGACGTTGACCCTGATGACCTCGATAGATACATCTTGTCATGCTCACACGAGAGCCGAGACAAAGAAGAAAAGCCGCTTTGAGTTTCTCTTGCAGCATGTCTGCAAAGTAAATCTGATATTGTTGTTGACATCACTTCTCAATACAAACCAGGCTAACAGAATATGCCCATTATCCAGACATAGCCCAGAGTAACTGGCTGGATATTTAACCCTTTTTGGACAGGTGGTGTTCTATGGTTCGGTACCATTCACACTAATGTCCATGCTTTTATGTGGAGTTCACCTGCTGTTGCTCATTTTATTAGCATAACCAAGCCAACTAACCATGACATCCATGACACATTAACTAAACAGAAAACATATGAATATGTGGGTGAGACACAAGCTATAGGGTTGGCAGTGATCTCTGTTTGATACAGTAACACATGGCTGGATGGCCGTGGGTAATCTGGCTCGGTTGGACGTGATCACAGTCCAGCAAGTGTCATCAAGGATTGGTCATCCACTAAACTGAACCGAAGAACACAGATTGACTTCAGAAACATCACAGTGCTCCACAACCTGCACAACAATGCACTGATGTAATTTTGGGCTGAGCAACTGTAGATTCTGTATTTCACTTACCATGGCAACAGATTTGTGCATTATCTACTATAAATCTATTTGCTAATTTAATACCATGAGTGTGAGCCTAGGCAAAAAAAAAAACATCTGTGGATAAGCCCATGCTCCCACATGCCACATGGTAGCTTTAGTTCATGCACAAGACACTCTGCTCATTGAACTTCGCCTGTCATCTGCATTATGTCCCAGAGTGCAACTGTGCAATCTTCTGTCGCACCCTCATCCAGTGGCTTTCCGGCGGTCACAGAACAGTGTCTATTATCCCATTTACACCACCAGTGAGAATAAACAACATGGATTCACAGCTGGATGTCTCCGAGAGCAGTTCAAGGGAACGGCTGCATCAAACAGACATAACATGTTGAAGTTGAATTGATAGAACAAGAACTGTTTGTATTCATTTAAGTAGCTGTATGTTTTCAACAGTTAAGGTTGACAGGCATTTAGGAGACACTTTTATCTAAAGCGGGGTGAATTCGCATTGGCATGGATTGGGAATCGAATCCGGGCCGACGGACTGTCAGGCAGTGTCGTTACCACTGCTCGACCACACCCACTCCAAGTCCAGACTGTCAATAAGAGTCTTGGGCTTGAGTTGTGAAACTGGAGACTGAAGCTAGGTCTCTCTCTCTCTCCCTCCATCCACTACTCCCTCTAAATATTTGCCTGTTGCGAGACATTCTCTTATGCTTTCTGTTTTGCCGCGTGCCAATTATACCATTAGACGACGGCCCCTGTAGCCAGAGAAGAATGACACCCAAAGTGTATATTTATTTCCTTGATGTTTCCTGGTACATTTGTCCAGACATGTCCTCATTTCCTCCTCAGATCCGAATCTACGCCTTGACCACATTCTTCTCACTCCATAATGTGTTGCATTCCTAGGAATCTTGTCCGTGGCCCTTTTTCCCTCCTTATCAAACCCTCTAATCTGTCTCTCTTTCCTCTGCTCTCTCTCTCTCTTTCTCATACACACACTTATACACACCCTCTCTTCCCCTCCTTCTCCCTCTCTCTCTTTTCCTTCTTTCATACACATGCATACTCACATGCACGTGGTCTTGACACACATACACCCACCTACACAACCTATACAAACCCACACACACACACACACACAAACACACACACACACACACAAAAACATTCTTCTTCAAAAAACAATTGAAATATGGATGTTGTGTAAGCACTGTAATTCTTGATCCAATTTGGGTTCATATTTGTTAGTTTCATCACCATGTTGTTGCCTAATTTGTTGTTAAATCCCTGCATGCATTGTGTTCGGTACTCCACTTTGAGGTTATTAGCCTTGCACAATGTTGTGTAAGTCAACAGGCAGAAGCAGAGCCGCTTTGAGCATTCTGGCCACCACTTTTATGGAATAATACTGCATTTTGAGAAAATGACAAAATATCTGAGAATGACATTGAGAGGCCATGGAAATGGTGAGGTATGCTTCTACCAGATGTGTTTCCTCCCTCCCAACAGGCTTTGTTGATATTTCACTCCGAGTCCCACTGACAGGTCCTGAACATTCAATAGAATCTTAACGTTCAATTATTTGGTGCCTGCAAGTCTCCAATCCAGCTCTTTCTGCTGATTTTGACATTTACACACATTCGGTAGCCTTGCGGAATGAATATTAGCCATGTAATTTTGTGGTCTGTGGATTGATGGATCATGCTATCTGATATGCACTGAGAGAGGAAGAGGGATTTCAGGTCAATCAATGTTTGTTTTAAGAGGCGTCCAGCATCAGAGAGGGAGAAAGAGGGTGGGGAAGAACAGGACCCCATGTGTGTCCAGAAGATGATAAACTCGTTTTATAGTGTTTTCCCTCCCTCCGTACTTCTCAGGAAGCTTTTGTCAGCATTCTTTTTTCTAAGACTAGTAAAGGGACGTGTGTATATATATGCACACTGCAGACTCCCTGTAGCCAGCTCAGACAACAATGCAATCTTTGAACCCAGGGGCCCCAAGACTTGCCTTGCTTGTTTGGTGGTGCAACTGTCGAGTTTACGAGACAGAAATATTTGCAGCACGGCACTGGCAGAGGCGGAGTGACTCCTGCAGGGATATGATTTTGGTCACTCCGTCAATACCTTCGCTGTAACATCATGTAGGGCCGCGGATGATGGAAGTGGTGCCGCAGACGTTCTGCTACGCTCATTATCATCAGAGGAGCATTCTTCGCTCGCCACACTGGCTTCTGTACCGCCAATTTAGCCCATCACAATCTCCCCGGCTCCTGGTTCCTTTTTTCCACTTCTGATTCAGAGGGAAAGTCCCTTTAAATGGTATCTGAAGGGTCTAATTAGGCCGTCTTTCGTCCATCCGATGTGTGTTCCCATGCCAGCCTGGGGCAGAGGAGCGGGCAGCGTTGATGTGAAAAACTTGACTCGGCCTGACTGGCCACGGCAGGCTTTGGGGCGGCCGAAACACCAAAGCTCCTTTCAGTAAGCTCCTCAGTATTAAGGCCTCTACAAAGGGTGAGCCGAGACTGATCTGTTCAGTATGTAAAGAATGCCACCGTTTTATTCCCATGGGCCACTGCCCCACGAACGTAAAATTTGTTGTTGACAGACGTTAGACGGTTGAAATGTATATCAGTCAGGCGTAGATTAAGGCCAGTCCAGCAGCTTTTCGTTTCCAGGCAGTCCTCTATTCAGACGGGGCTGTATGGTCCAGGCCACTCTTGCGTCCTGCTGCCTTAAGCCGCTGGAAGGTGGGACTGAGGAATGTCATGGAGTCCAGCAGCCAGAAAGAACAGCAGAAAAGTCAACGAGCAGAGCTCTGTCCAGAAAGCCCTGTAATCCGGCGGTTTGTTAAGCAACTTCGGAGCTTCAGTGGGCTACTGTGAGAGTATGGCTGACCCTAACCCCCCAATACACACACAAACACACACACACACACACACACACACACACACACACACTCTCTTCACTGACGCAGGCATGATCATGTACATACAGTATCAATCTACATCATCCCTGATTGTCCTGTCCATGATTATCAAATGACCCTAGCATTGTTTTAAGTCATTATTAGGGTTTGTTGAAGGCTTATTTGGTAGGTCCTTCAGCCCAATCACGTAGAGCTTACCGAATATGCACGCAGTGGGCCTGTGGGTTAAGCGGCCCCAATTGTTTGTGAGTGGCTCTTTGTTGACATTGTGCAGCACTGTGGGCCAAAAAGCAGACACAGGAAACAGATGATCCCTGGTGTACCTCTCGAGGGAGCACAGCTTGGTGCCTGGGACCACCAGAGGTACCTGTGATCTGTCACACACACACACACACACACACACACAACCCACCCCAAACCTTTATTGGGTCATGGCATCTCTGGGAGTCCTAGACAACTCTTGGGTTTTCACTTTCAGTTATCAGGAAAGAGACCTCAAACAGTGCAGAGAGCAGAACGACATCTCGTGGCCCTTCGGCCATGATGCGGCGTTACGGCACATCTGACATGGATTAGCCCTCCTGCTGCTTGATTATAAATGGCACTGTTCGAAAAAATGGCAAGGGTGATCAAAAGCACGGAGCACATGTGTTTATATTTAGTATACATCGTCCACCTCATTGAAAGTCAGCTCTCTTCTCTGTCTTTCTGGGGGTTTTTTCGACAGGCCATCCAGATGGTTCTTATCAGTCGGTATCACTGGGTCGCTCAGACAGTGCTAGGCCTTCCCAATCCACTGCTAGACAGTGGCTTTTCTTTTTTTTCTTTTTAGTCAGAGCTCATGTTGACGGAAAAAGAGAGCTTGTTTAAAAGGTTGTGGAGGGGAAAATTGCACTCGATTGCTCGTCGTGATGATCTTAGGCGGCTGTCACCCAGAGCACGAAAAAGACAACATGGATGATGTGGGATTATTGCTCTCCGATGTGGCAGAGTTCATTTTTTAACACTGAGTAATTCATTTCTGGAGTAAGTGCTTCCATTTATCCATTAAAAACAGAGGCAATTACACTGATTTATGAAGTCTTTAAGGTTGCATAATGGCCACGTTGAGGACATTTTCTTTCAACAGAAAAGGCGTGGATTTGCCATTATGTCTTCATTTTTTTTGTTGCCCTGTTCCAAGTCATAAGACAGTCATTAAGACTAAACTGTGGTGAGTCTACTTACGGCTTTCAATTCTCCACTAAACACAAACAAAATGCTCTTTCATTGAGGTTTAAAAAATGATGATACTAAACAGTGAAGCATCATTGGCATTATGAATAATAAGGCAAATGGTTTTAATCAGTAATTTGCTGCCTCAGCTTCTGTTTTAACACATTAAACTTAAAATGTCCCATTTAACCAACATAGTGTCAGAATGTTTACCTGTAACTGTGACATGTGATATCACAAAAATTGCGATACAGGTGTTGTTTCGTGAACACTGAATCAGCTGTCATCCAGCATCTACAATCAAATTACTAGTCTATGTAGCATTTGACGTCCAAGTATCATTCAGCATGGTGTTTTAGAGGGCAGTCAAATGAAACATTTAAACTGCCATGATGGACTATCGAGCACACAATGAAGCCCATTTCACAAACATTTGAGGTTATGACTAAGACTAACTCATATTACTTTTCATTACGTGGTATGAAGGCCTTTATACTTAAAATAACAATAATAAACATATTCGAGTGTATGATGAAACATCAGTGATAAATGACAATCCTGTTTAAATGACTAAACGCGAGCTGCCAACCCTTTCAGGCGTTTTTGGCTTCAACAAAGCATTACATGACACAGCCGATCAGAATGAAGAACAATCAACAGGCTCTGCTGTTGGGCAATCCATGCACACCCAAGGTCTTTGCTCTGGAGTGACGAGTCCAAACCTGACCTGTCTCCTTGTCTTGAGGATCAGGGGCCGAGCTGATGAGCGGCTCTCGGTCTACATGAGTGGACGTGTCCCGCGTAGCCCGCATGCATCCTCCAAGCTGTTGTGCACGCAGCGTGCTGTAGTGGAGGGCGAGAGATAAGGCCTTTTTGATTTTCCAGCCTGGGAACAAGCAAGCGGTGATGTCTCTCCAAAGCCCAGCATGATAAGACAGCCAGATAATGTCCTGCAGCATTCCAGGATCGGCGCGGTGAAAGGCAGCCAGCGATAGATCTCGCGCTTGGGGCCTCCGCCAGACAAGTGAAGCGTCTCCGAAACACGGCCTGGCGTGCCATATTTCCGCAGTCACCTGACAAACAGTTTTTACAGCCCTTTCATTACAATACACAGACCCACCCCACAGTATCAACATAAGGCTGAAGATAACTAAATACTTATCATTTATGTAGTGCCGACCTCATGGCAAGCCTCATTCAGCTAACAACAGCGAGCTGGGATTGCTCAGCAAAAGAGAAACCAGCGCCTCCTTGTCACATTTGGAATCAGCGACCAAATCATCCAGGTCATTCCGTATCTGTTGGACTAGTTTCATCTCCGTTATCCTCCTGGCACCATTGCTGACCACAGATGGAGCACGTATCTAGCCGTGCTGGAGGATGGGCTCCGCTGCATTGCACTGCACTGCCGAGGGAAGCATCGAGGCTGGAGGGGGTGGCTGGAGGGGGTGGCTGGAGGGGGTGGCTGGAGGGGCAAAACAAGCAGTGGGTGGGAGAGCCCGTAGGTCATGGCACAGCGAGGGAGGCGTCTTCGGTGGCTTTCATTAGCTGGAGGCATACATGGTGGTGGAATGTGCCCCCAGATCTGGGACTGGAACTGTGGGGGGCAAAGTTCTTGACCAGATTTCTCCACGACCCCCTTTTATTGGAGTTTACATTCCATCTCTCTCTCTCTCTCTCTCTCTCTTTAGCACTCCCTCTTTCTCTCCCCCTCGCCTTGTCAGATGAGATTCTTTACCCCCACGTTGTTTACATATTCCATAGTGGTTCCAGATGTTGAGGATGATTAAAAGTCGGTGCTCGAAGAAATGGCTTACAGCGCGTTCATGTGGGAAGCTTTCATCAGGGACACAGATCATTAGACGCAGCATCGGAGTCTGCTACTGTGTCAACACGTCAGTCACATCCCCCGTGCGCAAGTCTGCAAGAGCAGAATCACTCTGTTTCGTGGCAGATGGCTTTCTGGATGAGTGCTGTTGTTTTTGTGTTCAGGAGTAGGAGTTATATTTTGTCATCATCATCATCGCATAGACATTGTACCCGTTTGAGGTGGTAGACAGAGGGGAGATATTCCACAGGTCTGACGTGACTCTGCTCTTGCAGGGCCAACGTCCCGGTGCTAAATCCCGGGGATAAATCTTTTTGCGGCTCCGACTGCAACTCATCAGGTTGTAAAATGGAGATCTCTCGGCGCTGTTTGTCTGCGAGGCTGTAATGGACTGTCGGAGGAGTGTGAAGTGGCTCCAGAGCCCTGATGAATCAAGCGGAGTGTGTTGCATGGCACGGCTGCGCCGTCGCCGTCTCCTGGCTATGCGGGCTGACGCCGGGGCTCTGGTGAATAAGCCCCACCGCTGCTCGCTCTGCTGAGGCTGGCTGCTGGGCCTGCCACCACCGCGCCTGGCGTCTGCGATATGTATAAAAGGATTCCAGCCATGTGTCTGTTCAAAAAGGACTCCAATAATGACAATCAGACCACCCTGCCTTTGGCGTTCTGAGATGGCTGGTGCCAGGCAGCCCAGGGCTTCTTTGGATCTGGATAAGGCTACTCTCCCCTGATGTACGTGTTGGCTGTGAGGTGATTCAATGTGCCAGGACATGGCAAAGAATGAATGGTGAACAGCCAAATAAGCTTGGAAATTGCAGATGGGAGACATTACATTCCTCATCATTAGAGATTATACCTTTCAGAGTTTAAAATATGTTTGAGCTTTCATTTTTTTATAGCCTTCCTCAGACAGTTTTACATTTGTAAATTCCTTATTGTTGATGTTAAATTCTACATTCTATCAGGTTACAGGAAAGATGGATGCATAGTTGGCCAATGGGTGGAAAAGGTTGCACTTTACACAGGCATCCTAATAGCTGAATAACTCTTATGACTTAACTAATAAAGTAAAGATTGACTTGAGTTTCAGCTAGCATTGTGGTCGAAACATGAGCCCTTGCTAAGACTCAGTACGTCTATATGAAGGCATTTTAGAGATGAATGTCCTTTTTTTCCCAAGTGCACACTTTTGCGGTAAATGGTGACTGCTCTATTTCTCTCTTTCTTGTGACAACTTTGATGGTCAATTATATTTAATAAACAGTTATGTTGCAGATATAAATCAATTTCAGGAGGGCCCTAATCCCTCCAAGAAGCAGACTGCGAAGCCACAGGTCCTGGAGAATTGGTTTGAAGCAGACCATAATGGAACACATATGTCACGCAAACCTAGGCCTCAGGGAGTCTTATATCCAGTGCTGCTTAGAGCTTGATAGTGGAAAGTTAAAAAGTTGAATTGGGTCGAGGCACGTAGCAAAAGGCCTGCTGTTTTTCATCCGCTTGAATGTTGGTGTCCTCCTCCCACTGAATAGGAGTGAGAGAGATCGTTTGGGGCTGGTGGTGGGTTTTTTTTTCGAGGTGCACCAAAAGCCTGCTGGATGACAGGGCTCACCCAAGCGTAGTGTCGACCTTGCCGAGTTTGTCCTGTGCCAGCCTTGAAGCATTGCACATGTGGCCAGGACCGTTTACAAACAGCTGGCTCTGAGGCTGGCTTCCCTCACCTACTTTGGAGAACCAAGGCCACGTCGGGCACATGTTCAGCAGAAATCACTTTGAAGCAGCACACACAGTGGCAGACTCTTAAATCTGACCTATGCCTGTTGTTCATACTAAAGATAAATAGACTATTGTCTGATAGAAGGACTCCTTCATGGTCTTAGTTTACCTTATTTACTGAGAAACTTTGGAACATGCACTCAAGGCACTGGTATTGACTCTTTCTGGGAGCTTGCATTACCAATATGCCTTTTGCCATAAACATATATGCTAAATGTCTCCACGTTCATGATAACTTACATTTCTATAATTACATATGTCGTTTCTGTGTAACTGAACTAGAACAAGGTTAAGAAAAGTTTAGACGGAGTTCCCCTGGAGTGCACACGTGATCGAAACATACCACTGTAGCACACATGATATTTGAATTTCAGAAAATGTAATGGCTTAGTGACATTTCCTGTGTGCAGGATAATCTTGCTGAACTCTTGTCTAGTAAACCCATTAAGCTCATTGCGGGGAGCATGATCAGTAGAGGATGTCTGTATCAGTATCATACTGACTCCAAAACGAGTGAACCTATTCACCTTTCTATTTGTGTTTTTTCTTAGCTGTCCTCTCAGCTGGAGAATACTCTGAGTCTGTGCAGTCATGTGATGTGAAGATCTCATCAATCCGCTATCATTTGACAGATGGACTAATGATTTGCATCTGTTTTTCTATGCTCGATTGTTCATCGCTAAGCAACAGTGGAAAAGTTCTGTTTCTTCTGGGAACGTTCCAGAAGGTTAATGATGAGGCTTTGACCACTGGGACTCGCAATCTTTCCTGCATGTCTTCAGTGGTTTGATGCTGACGTGGTTTCGAGCATGCAGACGGAGATTAAAGAAAGAGAAAAAATAAAATGAGACCAATGCCAAATTTCAAATGCTAATTGCAGGGCGCCGCCATCCACATAGCTCGACATTATGCTTTGTAAAGAATCTTTTTTTTATGTTTCGTACTTTTCCACCGGAGTCCATCGCTGCCCTTCGCTTTGTTAATCCTCAGCAGCTTTTGCACAGTTTTTCACATTGAGCTGGGGAGGTAAGTTTGTGTGTGTGTGTGTGTGTGTGTGTGTGTGTGTGTGAGAGAGAGAGAGAGAGAGAGAGAGAACATTTACGCCACAATAGTCATTATTAGACTGATTGTGTCTTGTTTTTCTATTCCTGCTGCTCTGAGCACTTCCCATTTTCTCTCCCTACATCCTCCAGGCTTCTCTAGTATGCCAATGCATTAGTTCACTTCATTTTTCCAGATGCAGGACAAACACAAGGCTAAAACAGCACCAATGACCCAGTTAAAATAAACCCAATCCTGTCTGTCGGTACAAGGCTAGTGTGTAAGTAGTCTTATGCTGGCATGTACCGTTTCTGGTTCAACACGGCCACTACAAAGTTGTGCATATTAAGGCTAAGCAGACTGTAGTAGGACAAGTTTTGAAGTCAAGCACAAACGAATAAATATCATTTATGTAAGCCGCTTGCCATAAGACGATTATACTGACTATTGGAGTTCTTTAACAAGAGTAATGCGAGAGTCCTCAATTATGGCAGTGCTCCTCTCCAAAAAGGGATGGGATCCCGCCACAACCCCACTCTCCTAATTGGAAAATAATAATCAAAGGCCTCTGGCCCTGGCCTCTCCCAAGCCTCAAAATAACTACTGTGTATATCCTTGCCTAAATGTTTGCTCACCAAATGTGCAGTTTGTCTAAGCACAGCTGCAGTACAAGTTTGCCTATGCTTTGGCCTCACAAGTGCAGGTATGCAGAATAGAAATGCCCATCAAAATGATTTGATTTCATTGATGAAACTTAACATATGTCATAGTTGAGGTTGATGAAACAACATATGTCATAGTTGAGGTCGATGAAACTTAACATATGTCATAGTTGAGGATGATGTCACATTATTTTTCTGTTTCATTCTCTTCTCTCTGTTATTGATACAACACATTCTAGGGAGCCACAGTGACAATACATTTATGACCTCTCCCAGTTTCCTCTCTCTCTTTCTCTCTCTCTCTACCTCTCTCTTTCCTTCTACATTCTTTAAATTCCAGGGTGTATCCATTTGTGATATGAATGTTGTAAATTTCCTGGGTGACATGTTGTTTTCTTGTCTACATGGGCAATATTTAAAATAGATCAAACCTCTGTGTGAAACAAATCAGGACAGTGTAATGAAAGGAGAATATGCGGTGCACCATGAGCAGCACTAGAGCGGTCATTGTAGTCATGAGGACACAATGGCCTTTCATTAATGTTCACAGAATTAGAAGTGATTACTTCAAATAACATCACACAACACACAAAAACAATGGATTAGGACTACAGGGAGGGAATTACATTTTTGGATGGCCAATATCTACCCTCTCAACCTACATGGCTTAACAATAGATCCTATTTTTATTACAGCTTGCAAGCTTTGTCTCCTTGTCTAAAATTGTAAAAGTGGCTTTCCTTTGTCTTCTGTTAGCAGACTCTTTAATAACATTGTTCCTGTTATTTTCATCTTGGCTGCTCCGCCTTATCACTGATGTACAGTATTGCTTATTTATTTAGTTGAGCTGTAACTCGTTTTCCAGCAGAACATTTTCATCAGAAACTCTAATCAGAAAGTTGGGAAACAAAAAGAAAGTAAAAGCTCTTTGTCTCCATCTCTCTCTCTCTCTTACACACACACACACACACACATACACATACAGATAAAGACATGTACACATTCACAAACTGGCATGGCACATAGGTTAGATAGTGTAGCAGGGGGTGCCTTAGCTGAATGCAGACAGCTTGCCATGTCCCCATTATCACTCTAGTGTGAAAGTGATATCACATCTTAAGACTTAATTTGAGCTGAATTTAAGCCCCTTTAATCTCTTAATTAGTCTTATTTAATCATTTGCATCCGCTCAACAATTTAACATCTGAGGACTGAGCAGTTTGACTCCACCACAGATGTCATGCTTCGGTAAGTGCGCCATATGGTTGTGTGCTGTTACGTTTAAGGGACCATGGGAAAGATTCTCAACAGATTTGGAAAGGGAGGGACTAAAGAGCTCCGCTACTTTGTAACGGGGAAAAAAGACGGTAAGCTTGGTAAGGCAGTGCAAAGTAGATTTGCAGCTCTCCTGTGGCGTCAATGTTTGTTTCTTCATGATTCAAGAGGACCCTCTATATCCAAATATGCCATCAGGGATAGGCCCAGTTTGGGATACAAGTGATAATGCTCCCATCACGGATGGTGGTGCTAATGGGTTTTGGCCCTGATTCAGGCTGCTAGAAAGCATATGGCCTCAGGTGGCTGTGTTGTACAGTATGTGGCACAGGGAGAGTAGAGCAACGCCAACCTTGGTCCAGGCAGGCCCCATTCCCCATCTCTCCTGTCTCCGACGCCATCCCGATTACGCTCCGATGACGTGAAGTCCCGGCGACAGCACGGGCTCACAGGCAGGTCGAGAGTTCACAGGAAGCCCCTAGGTGGAAACTAAAAGCAGGGTTGCGTGAAGCAAAAAAAAAAAAAGTGCAAAGAGCCGTGGCGATGTGTTTTGCATCGTTTCCGAAGACATTATTTCTCAAGGAATGAGAAGCAGAAAACAGTGACAGAGAGAGACAGGGGGGTAGGGGGGGACGGATAGGAGTGGGGGACAAAAGAGTGAGTTCACCCTTTGATGCACAATTGCCAAAATTCACTTGGCCCACTCTTGTATGAAAATGACGAACTCATCAGAGCATGCAGAGAAATTAACATTGTGATCCGTGCAGAGAGGCATGTATAGACTATACGTAGCGTGAGTTATTCACGGCGCGCAGACATGTTTGGATTATGTCACAACAGCGGCCTGAGGGGAGGCGGGACGTGGCCTAAGTCACATCCAATCACTTCAGAGTGGAGCCCAAGGCTAGCGCTCCGGCTTCTGTCTGAAAGGGCCACGCCGATGTTAGCACTAAATCTAATCTGTGTCGCACATTTAGGTCAAACACTGAATCAGAACACAAGGGAGTTGTATGTACATCCAAAAAAATTTCCCCAAACAGCAAAGGACTGTGAAATGTGAACAGGAGACATAATTCATTTGTAATGCCTTGGAAACATTCATTAATGCCTAACCCCCATTCATGAATATTTTTTTGGTGCATTAAGCATGTGTGTGCATGTGTGTGTGTATTCTCACTGTTGAACTACCCCCCAGGAAGGCATGAAAGGCGTAAGACTTGTGAACAGGGTGAAGGCTTTTCCAGAGCATGGACAGAATATGGTGCGTCAAGGGGAGCTGTCCTCATCCCTTTGGTATTTGGCTTGTTTTTACACTCGTGTTGAGAATACAAGCAGAGGCACTATCTCCAAACACATCTGGGCGAACCAACGAGAGGCAGGACTTTGGCAGGAGAAGACTCACAGCGCAGGGGATGAAGCTCAGGTATTCGCCTCTGAGGCGTCACGCTCCAGGAACGGGACACTGCTGTTGATTAAGCTCCTGTAGAGTGGCCCCACATCACGTCACATCACAGCTGCAGAACCGAGGGAGAAGGAGGGAGGCGCCCCCTGCAAAGTGCCTCTAAAGTGGGACTCCTTTTAATCCTGCGTCTTACTCCATTGATGTTCATGCTGACTTAATGTTGAGTTGGTAGGAGAATGGGATACAAGAGCATGTTATCCATAGCAAACCATGGTGTCGTTTCAACTGTATTTTGCTGATCCCCGAGCTCTGTTTTACAGTCTTATTGTTTTCAGCACATACAATTGAGTGCCAGATATACCGTACAGGTAGAGATGGAGAGAGACAATGACTGTGCCAGAGGGAGAGAGAGAGAGAGAAACTGGGAGAACTCATACATTTATTGTGTCACTGTGGCTCCAATGTGTTGTGCCAATATTTAGCATTCCCTCTTATAAGGTACTCCCTGAACCCCATGCTACCAGTGGCTATGACTTCACCCTGTTATTCCTTTTTTGTACCGGGTAATTACAGTGGGCTTGTTTCCGATTAGCTCTTAATGTTCCTTACACAGATCATTGCCTTGTTTCCGTGTATATTCAATTATCCTGCAAGGACCCTCCCTGGCTGCAGCTCTGCTAGACATTGTACCTGATACTCACCAATTACACATAATGGTGTTTGCTACAAATCTTTTGTTGGCTTTTTCTTTTGCCTTTATTTTCAAAGCTTTCAAGTTAGGATCTTTGTTACATGGACAAACTATGGGTTGGATAAGTGAGAACCACACACATTGTCATTCATTTAGAGACTTACAAAGACTACTTTCATTCATTGACATCATCTATGTGTCCTCACCCACAAACATACATAGGCACACACACACACTAAATACCTTACCTATAATTTCAGAATAGACTTATTTGAATATTTTTGCTGAATTTTCAACTCTGACCAGTACAAGTCCCCTGTCACTAAATGATGAATGGGCTGTGTTGATTTAATTACCAAGCTCTAGTCCAAATAAAATAGTGTTGCAAGCAACCCATTCGCTTTCCATGTTGACCTAAGTCTTCTCTGAGTCTACTCAGTAATTGAGAAGTCACCGCAGGTCACCGATCATATAAACCAAAATGGACAGTGGGCAGTGAAATGCACTGCAGTCCTCTTTTAAGATGTTCTTTTTGCAAAATGTGAATAGGTTATGTTTGGATAATAAAAACACCGGTACATTGCTCTTGACATCTTATCCTTTCGAATGGCAGAAGAGAGGACTAGCGGTAGCATTAGCGTTGTGTACTTCCACCGCTCTAAGCTGGGCAGTCACCCCAGAGTTAAAGGTCCAACTTGCTCAATGTTAAACTGGTTCAACCTGAAATGGAGCCAGCTGCACATGGTCCCAGCCTCAGCTTAATTTTACTCTGACGTAGTCCAAGTTGTGAGAGAGTAACCACTGCAGAGATGAATCAACACATTTTGATTGAGATAAAACTCAAACAATCAGCCTAATTTGGAAACGAAATGTCTTGGAAGACTGGGAACAGTGCCTGTGACATGGCAGATGGGAGAAAATGCAGTGCTAAAAGAAAGGCAGTGAAATTGAACCAGGCCAGCAGAGCCCACTCAAAATCTGTTGCCGACATCCACCCTTGCGTGACCACCATGCACTCAGTTGTGAGGCAAGGACAAAAAATAACACCCTCCCCCCCAAAAAAAAAATTAAACCTGTGCTTCTCTACAGAGGCCTGTCATCGCTGTCTCCATGGCACTGTCATTCACTGTCACTTCTTTCATTATCGCGGCCCTCGAAGTGAGGTGGTGTGCATATCTGGGACTCCAGCCATGCTGTCACCTTCCTTTACGTGTCATATCGCCACACACACTACACTGCAGCGCTGCTGCTGCTGACTGCCCAGCTTCTCCCTGTCTCATCTATTTGTGGCAGCCCACATTCGCAAACAAGGATTTGCTGACTGTTAGTAAAAAGATGTGAGCCCATCAGGTGCTATCTACAACCATTTCTTAGGTCTTATAGCTTCTTCACCCCTTTAATAATGTTTTTAAAAGAGGTCACTACATTTTGCCAAATTTTTTGATATACTTGTTGTAAACATTGGGTTGATGGTTGTAATGGTTTAAATGGTTGTAATGCAATGGTGTAAAGCACATTGAATTGCCTTCATGTACTGTATGAAATGTGTGACCTCACTGTGTGTTCACTGTGTGCTGAGTGTCTTTCACTAATTCACGGATTGGGATAAATGCAGAGACCCTCACGGGATCAAAAGAGTATATATACTTTTATACATTATCATCAAAACATTAATAGTTCAATGTAGTATTTTTTATGTTTTAGCTTACATAAAAAATACTAGTAACAGTAAGAGACTAAGGTGGAGATCACATTGGAATTAATGAAGTGGCAGCGGTAAGCGTGACTCAACGCTCAAACCATAATAATTCAAAAGAAGTTCTATCTCATTCCTAAGTCACACGAATGGCCCACGCTCGTGTTACGCTATGAAGTTCATGGCTCAGATTGTTTGACGCTAGCGTTACGCTGCCACTCCAACTGCTCTGCTGCTGAACCATAGCGAACAATAGGAAATCTGCCGCTTGCTGCTGGTCAATGTGATCCCTGCCTAGATCAATTTAACAGAATAATAACGGATAATAACCGCAGCGGTGAGAGTGGGCATCATTAACAATAGCCGGCTAACAATGGGCCAACAGGGCCAGCTAACAGTCCAGTTTGGACAGAGGAATGGCCTGCACAAGAAGTTGTTTGGCATGTTGTGTAAGATAAGCTCTGATTTTCCGAATTTTGTACAGTATTAACCGACAGGCCACATGCTTAGAGAAATTTAGTCGGTCATTAATTGACATGCAGAGCATAAGCCTTAGCCTGACAAGCTAGATTCCTAGGCTATGTAGGCCTAGAAATCCGAGCAGAAATAATAGATATCATCCACATAACAGTGACAGTTCACAACAGTTTCAGTAGAATTACTAGCCTGGCCCCGCCCGTTTGCGTACTTACGCTCAATTTCATTTTCCTTCAGTACTCAGAACAGGGGGTCAGGATTTGAAGGGTTAGCTTCAGCCACTTAGCATAGCATTTGGCCATTGACATTTTTGAAAACATGGCGTTACATGGTTGCAACTTCCGGTACCAGTTTTTACATGCTGATTGGTAGATGACAGCTCATGCACGAAGTTTAGTGTTAGGGCACGGCGTCCCCCAGCGTCCATGTTGGTTTGCATTTCTGAAAGAGGACAAATAAAACAACTAACTACTTGGATTAAGCTACTGATACTTCACTTAATGCCTACATGGTTTAGGCTGTATTACCGGACTTTGTGGTAAATAAAAGAAAAATGTTAATGTTGTCATATTAGGCTATTATTTGCCGTAGGCTATATGTGGGTTGACAACTGACCATTACCATACACTTTAGCAGATGCATAGCAATGACCTATATCCAATTATAAGCCTACTCATTGCGTTGTGTATGAAAACTATTTTAAAACGCACAGGCTGTAGTTCTCTAGTCCATGACAATGCAACATCTGGATCATGTAACCATGTCTCCCAAAGTGATTTAAAACTAACCAAATGTCAATGACTTATTTAGTTTTCTTTCTTGCAACATTGACATGATTAGGCTATGCATTTGATTTAAATGTTCAGGCTGCCAGTCGAGGCAAAAGCCAAATATCCAACAATTGCAGACTCTATGCCTACTCGAACCACAGTACCCGAGGGATGTGCGCTTCTATCGGTAAGTTTAACTTGCGTTGGCTTCATTTCGTCTGCCTGCAAATGTAGCCTAGGTTTAACAAGCTGCAAATTCACACTGGGTGCAGCAAAAATCCCAGCTATCCACACGTTTCTTACATACCATGTCTACTTAATTAATAGTATATTTCGTTGGATAGCCTATTGCGTAATACAACCTGTCCAAATATAGCATTTAGGGATCATTATTTGTGTAGCCTAAAGTGACTCAATATTGATTCGCATTGTTTATCACATATGAACATCACATTAAATAACCCAGGACTTTAGAGACAGGGCAAACTTCTATCACCATTCCCAAAATGTTATCCCAACCAAATAAATAAATTTGCGCTTATAACGAGGTGAAGCGTGTTCCCGAACAACTTCTTTGCCTCTGAGCGAATGTCCAATCTTCATCAACGACATACCGTTGTACCTTACGTTGTCTCTGTCTGTAACATGGTATCTAATAGGCTAATTTTAGCTGGTACCGGAAACGAACTCCCATGAAACGCCATTTTCGTAAAGATGGCTGCGGCATAGAATAGGCTTGTTTGAGATCGACTAAGTCTGACCAGGGAAGGTCTAATAAGGGGAGAACCTTCACTCTCGGAACTCTTCCGGTGTGGTACTGCATCTAGGGGTGCTCGCGGGCGAGTCCAGAATGACTGGAGGTCTATGGAGCTGTACCCCTCAAAATCCAGAATATTGTATTCAAAAGGGGAGGCAAAGACAATACACTTGGTTGAGTATTATATTTTTTTAAGTCACTTAATTGTTCTAAAAAGCCTTTCAAACGTGTCAATGACGTCATTCATTAGCACAATCATAGCATAGCATAGCATCAATGCTAGCGTGTTATGGGCAACAACGACCCAACCTGTAAGAAAACGAAAGGACATGACTCCCGGATTATTTCACTTTTGATTGATAATCCATATCCATTTTGCGAAAAATAAAATAAAATCTGAGGGTTTCAATTGTTAAATAGGTGAAAACAATAAATTTAGCCATGTAGCTCCATAGGACCCCATGTATTTTGGACTCGCCAGCGATCGCCATCTAGGTGAACTCTGGTGAACTGCAGCCAAATTCGGTTTGTATGGGATTAATAGAGAGTGGGGAGGCTCTCCGTAGACGGGCTCTGGTCTGACTTTGTCTGGCTTTCTACGTAAACGTGATCTTCAGAGGCTAGCCAGGAGGAGCTACAACAGAGGGCAGCTCATCCCGGACAGACAGGCTACAGTCTGCCTGACGTGACTCGCGGGAGATATTGCGGAATTTTGTTTGCAAAAAACACAGCATAACTTTCTCATTAAAATGAGCATGATGACTGACGAAATAAATTCTTATGATGTAGTTTAAATAAACCACTGTTGTCATACAGTTAACAGGCCTGCATTGTAGCACATACATTCAATATCAAGTGTTTTCCCTTTATGTGTGTCTATCTATTTAGCCAACAGCAGAAAATAACAGAATTTCCAAACGTTTCAGTAGGCTAGCCTACCATTGTTGCAGAAATCACATATAAGAAGGTATCCCTTCGATTGCTGTTTCATATTCCAAGATAAGAAAGCAGCATGAGACTCCCGTCAAAATCGTCATGAGGAGATTCCTCCCAAATGGCCCTATCACGTCTTCGAACTGACGTCATGAGGGCGTGTTTCAGCTCGTGCAGCTCGTGGAAGGCAACTGCAAGATCTGTCTGCAGGCTAAGACTCCCGCGATATTTTAAGGTGATGTGACATGGTGTCACGGTGGTAAATCCCTCCCCGGCTGACAGAAGTCGGACAGAATTTCTAACCAGTAAGCATTGCGTCCATCCCAGTATGCATTGTGTTCAACCCAGCATGCATCAGATCTGCCTCAAGTCGAACAAGCCTAATGTCTAAAAAGGGGAGAACCGCCACTCTCGGGAAACTTCCGGTTTCTGAACTGGTTGCAGTTCCTTTTCTGGTTCCACATGAGGGGGCTCACGAATAAGTGCAGAATTAATGGAGGTCTATGGAGCTGTACCCCTCAAATCCACTTTTCTCGGATATCTCGGATATAATTTTTTGCCCAGAAATTTGAATGTTGCATGCGAAAGAGGGGACAGAGAAAATACACACCGCTGAGTATTATATTTTTTGAGTCACTTATTTGTTCTAAAAAGCCTTTCAAATGTGTCAATGACGTCATTCATTAGCAGAAAGCTAGTGTGTTGTGGGCAACAACGACCCAACCTGTAAGAAATCGAAAGGACGTAAGTACTCGTTCATTCAACTTTTGACCTATAATCCATAGTGAGCTTGCAGAAACCACAATCAAATCAAATTTAGCCGTCTAGCTCCATAGACCCCCATTGTTTTTGCACTTATTCGTGATCGCCCCTAGCGGAACTGCAACAGATTGCAGGTACAATGGCGTTAATAGGGAGTGATCCGGCTCTCCGTAAACGGGCTCTGGCTGCGGTCAATTTCAAACTTTTTTGGCTGAAGTAGCTAGCCTAGCATGGGCCATTGAAATGAATGGGGGCGGGACTTAGTCACTGTCTCCAGTTATATATAATACGGTGGCGCATTGCATTTACATTACAAAAAAAAAAAAATCAGGTTATCTCATAATGATATTTATATTATAATTAGTTTGATGTCGTACTCCCGTGCGGGCCAGATGCTATATACCACAAACATGTTTTGGGGGGCCACCCAAAATGAGGTGGCGGGCCATAGTTTGGGGACCACTGAGTTAAACAGTCACATTTTTCCTACACGTATTATATTGAGAGAAAATAGTCAGTTGTAAACAAAGAACTCTTCTTATGTAACCCTTTCGTACATGGACTAAAGTTGGCTTTAAATATCTACTTTTATTGATTATGCTAACCGTTCTCTATGGGATTTCTCATATACATTAGCCATAAGCTGACACATTAGTTTATTTTCTGTAACTTGAAATGCTAGTCTACATGATTGTTCTTAAACAAAACATTGAAGGAAATAACTGAGATGTATTCTGTTGGTCTGCTTAGTTTTACAGTGAATCATAAGTAAAGGTTTGAAAGGAACTTCAGCTTCAGACTTAGATCTATCTTCTTTAATGTAGCTAGCTAGACCATGTCATTGCCACACACAAGTGGGCGCAGAATTGGAAATGTGTCATAAATCATAATTATCTCGTAATTACGAGATTACGAGATAATTATGATTTATGATGTATGTCATTATGAAATTATGAGATAATGTCATAATTATGAGATAACCTGATTTTATTTATTTTTTTGTGATGTGAATGCAATGCGCCACCGCACTAGAGAGTCTGGTATTACCAGGCTATAGAATTACTGCTCTTGAATATATTTTTAAAGTCTCATTGAACTGCGTACTAATCTTAGCGACTTTTCAGTGGAAAATGTTGCAAACCATCTGCAGACAGTGAAGTCTAGTTGATAGCAGTGGAGGATTGCGAAGAGACTTGAAAGTAGAAAAAAAGTGTTCTAGTCCCTATGGCATTCTCAACTTCTCTGATAGAATACTTGTTTAGCATGTGTAACTGTGGATAAAAACGCACATTGGGATTAATGCACAATATCCCAAAGAATATAGTTATTCTCCTGAGTGGATACATTTCTACAGTATTATATCTTCAGGCACTGCAGGGTTACTTTCTGCACATGTGAAAAGACGAAGCTGTTTTTTTTTTTACCTTGCGGAAGATGGAGTGCAATGAATATCCCAACAGGTCATTTGAGAAACCCATTTCAATAGCCTCCCATGCCCCTCACAGAAAAGGGAAGAAGGATCCCTTGCTAGTTCTCCACTGTAAAAAGCCACACTCACCGCCACAAGCCCCCTTTTTCTTCTTTTCGTCCAGTCTTAGGTGTATCTGCAAAAGGAATCATCTGTTTCTAATATTACACGTTTGTCCCCTGGAAACCTCGGTAGCTAATGCATCAGGATAGTCTCCTTGCCAGAGTACTGAGAGCTTTAAACAAGATCTACTGCAGATCGCCTTCTGCAGATAATGCTTATTTTGGATGCAGAGCCAGTGTTTCAGGTAGATTTATTTCCCACTGCTTCCAAAGAAATGTTGTGTTTTGCTTGACTGGTGTCATTTTGCCTTGTAGGTTATGGCTTAAAACCCTGGGAAAATGCTCAAACTGTACTGCAGAAAGAAACCTGTAGCAGATAAGTTTGCAAGCATATCAAGCCCCTTTTGTTGTGCTTGTTTTTTAATCAGAAGTTGACTGTAGTTGTTTGATTATGATAATTGAAAAATATGTTGAATTTCAGTATTAACGTGAGTGATGTATTCCAGTTTGCATGACTTGCTCATACTACTTCAATTTTAGGAAGCTTCTACGTGCACCATCCAGAGATGTCCAGAAGATGGAGGATTCAAATAAGCCACACACTGCATGTTTGCTGCTGAGAATTGTCTGTGTGGATCACAACCATGTCTCCAAAGCTCAGTCCTTGACACATCGATTACGAGTTAGTGGGAATAGACAACCTCAAGCATTAGGCAAGAAATAATGGCTAGACAAGGTTTTCTGCCAAAACACTACACAGATGAACAACTTGGCCACTGAAAAGCTACATCAAGTCTGTGCAATCAATATATATTGCCAGGCCTGAGAACATACAGTCACTTGACTGAGGTAAGCATCTTGCAACATCACACCATCGGACCTGTTTGATAAATCTGTATTTATTGTGCTGTCAGTGTGTCTGTTCAGCTCAGCTCACCTGTGTCAGAACTGTGAGTGGCGGTTGAGCTGTCTACCCGGCCGGTGCTGTGCTGTTGTGGTGGGAGCTTTTTTGTTCACACCATCTGTCATCAGTAGCGACTGGGAGACAAGTGTGGCCTTGCCTGTTCCATTTTTTCCCCATTTTTTTCCCATCACCCCACCACCAGCACTCTCTTTCTCTTTCTCTCTCTCTCTCACACACACACACACACACACAAACACTCTCTATCTCTCTCTTTCTCACTCTCTCTCTCTGGAAGAATAAGATCACAAGGTCATCTGGAGAGCTGCATGGACATGTCCGCCACCCACGGGTCACTGGGGCGCTCCTGGCTCTCCAACCAACACCAGACAAATGCCAGCAGCCTGTTCATTCTAGAAGAACTCCTACTAAAAAGAAGTTATTATTCAGAGAAAAGGTCTTCCGCATACTCTTCAACTCTAATGTTTCAGTGTCAGGAAGCAAAATCCTGCAGTGCCTTAACCCACTCTCTAAGTATTTAAAAAAAAATCTACTTCTTTAATCAAAGATCTCTTTTGTAAGTAATGAAACTTTATCTCAAACCATTATGTCAAGATGGCCGGTATTCTTGGGTTTCTTGTTTGGATATGGGCTGCACAACATCAGAAGATAAAAAGACGAGCCGCGGATTCTCATCATTGCGTTTTCCCCCATAGCCCTGATATGTGTCACGTATCGTAACTAAAAACTAGAGGTGGTGATCCCTGCAAGGCCGGGCTCCACTGTGCCACATTGCAATGCACTCTCATCACGCTAGATGTATATGGTGGTGCTCCTTGTTTCTGTACAACGTATAGATTACTTGAGAAGAAGATATAGAGAGTCTGAACAATTCACCAAGACAGGGGTGAAGGAGTGAACAGGGTGAAGGAGTTCTGCATGACAAGCCCACATTTCAGATGTCTAAAAGAAGACAGATGGGGTTTCCTCTGCATCTTAGATATGTGACATGCATCGTGTTGAAGAGTGAAACAGCTTGTTCTGAGAGTCTATTTGCAGGAGAAGTGGAATATTTGCAAACATCTGGTTTTCTGAGTCAGTGCAGTTATTAACACCCTTGTGTAATGCTAATAACTACTCTAGGTGTGGAAAGAAAAATAGTTTAACTGTCAGAACTGTTTACCACTCTAGAAATTCTTGTTTGGCAACAACATCTCCAGGGTCAGTAATTATTTCATACCTACTGCAACTGATGCCGTTTTCAAAGAAATCTGAAAAGTTGCATCATGTTGACTTGAGAGCATTGCATTACGCATGTCATGGGAATAAAGGCAACACAACAGTTTAACATTCATAGTATTTAAAACCATGAGTCAGTGTTACTATGTTTATGACACAGGAAGTATTTTCACATTCCAGATGCATATAATGCCTTTAAATAAGACATTCTCTTGTGACTGTACTCTGCCATCCCTGAAAGAGTTCCCTTAGAGTCTGGTACTTATGGTAGCGGTTGAGACTGGAAGATATTTGGCTTGATCTCCAGAGTCTGTCCAGATCTTCCACAGAGTCTCTTGTCAAGTGAGGGGATTAGGTCTTATCACTGGATGGAACTCTTGCCTTTGCTTTGGAGCCCTGAATAGAAATGCTGTCTGGTCCCTTTGTGGTCAACCGAGTATGCTTCCACAAACGATGTCCAGAGCACAGAAATGGCCTTTGTCTCATTGTGGCTTTTGATCATAAGTGTGTGTGTGTGTGTATGTGTTTGAGTGAATACTCACTTTACTTTACAGACATGTCACTTTACTGACATTTATTCGATAACTGAAGGGAAACGTGTCTAGTCCATCATTGATTAATAATCAGAGAAATATAGCCTATTGTATGACTATGATACTATATGTTCCTATTTGCATGACAAATTGAACTTCATCGTAATAGGCTACTGCTCCTTGTGTAATTCATACACTATTTTGGGCTGTTGTGTTCAAAGAATTTCTTACCTCAGAAAGAATACCTTTTTTTTATTCTTCAGTTAAAAATTGTTAATCCTGTTTCTAACTTCCCACTTAAAATAACCCCCCCCCCCCACCCCCTTCTCTTTCTTTCTCATCATTGATGAATCCTTGGCTTTACTCTCACACAGGCCACATGTGGATTGAATTTCTGTGGTATAGCATCACATGTAATTTGATTTCCCAGAGCGCAGGCAGCCTAAAGAAGTGTGTTTGCCATCTGCAATTGAGTATGAGTCTTGAACAAAGATGAACTCCACTTCACAAAGGATAGTTAAGCTGCTCCAACGGTGGCTATTCTTTTTTTGCCCCTATCGAACACAACTGACCGTGGCCTGTGAGGTGGCCTTTCATAATTTACAATTCAAATTTATCTTCATGGTCATACACTTCCTGCTGAGGTGGAAAAAAACACCTTAAACAGAAGTGCGTTTTACTAAATACAAGTTTCCACAACCAAACATCTCAGGCACATGAACACAAACGCATGCACATATTTGGACATCAAATGGATTATGAATAGGTAAATGAACGCACATACTCTTTCAGTACAAACTCAAATGGATGCAGTGATCATGTGCATTGTATCATTCCTTCAGTCTGCTACAGCTGAATGGAAACACTCATGAACAGAATACTTCTGAGATGATTCCTTTTCTAAAAACATGAATCAGACGAATGTTTTTCTTCTCACCAGAACTATTTCTTGGCTTAGTCTCAAGAACATGACTACTTCTAGCAGGAAGATATTGTTCTGGTTCACTGGGGTACACTGTATAGCAGTTATGTGTATTGGAGTTGTCATATACCAAGCACTTGTCTGCCTAGATTCAGTTTTTTTCACATCCTCTCTCCCAGCTGATTTACAGTGACTCTGTAGTTCTGTTTCACAACTAAATAACTGTATTCTACTATTTCTAGCCTATTTACTTTCACAGTATAATTTACTAGGGGACTGAAAGGTCAAGGCTGCTTTTTAAGGTTTCAGTGGGGCTGCCATCTGAAATACCGACTTTAAACAATAAATGTACAATGTACAAAAATAATAATGACCTTTATGCCAGAGACAGTGTTATCAAAAAAATACATTTTTCATACAAGCTTAAGAGGTTTATAAACTAAACAACTAAAAAAATAGCAAAGATTATACAATAAATAAAACATGTAATTAGTAATAAATATGCACAAGGACTCGATCAATACATTTCCGAAGTTGTGTCTGTTCAGAATAAACTTAAACTGCTAAACTCTACAAGATGTTTCCAATCGACTGCGCTACTCTTAGGACAGTTACGGTAGAGCATTCCACCGTTCTTTTCTGCTGCGAAGTCTCAAGCAATTAGTTTAGTCTGTAAGGAGAGGTCGCACTCAGTAGGTCTGTGTACTTCAAATGACAAACTCAAAGCATCAATTGCTCCTTCTTTGATCCGTGGGACTTCCTACGCTCTTTTGGACTGTTTTTAAAACATGGGATTTGAGCTGGATCGTTTTAAAGGGGCTGTGGACCCAGACTTCAAATGCAACTTGTGTAATAAAGTTTTGGAAGATCCGCTCACAACCCCGTGTGGTCACGTCTTTTGCGCTGGCTGTGTGCTGCCGTGGGTTGTTCAGCAAAGCAGCTGCCCTGTCAAATGCCAAAGGATCTCCACTAAAGAGCTCAACCACGTCCTTCCTCTGAAAAACCTGATCTTGAAGTTGGACATAAAGTGTGACAATCATGCCAGGGGCTGTGAGAAAGTGGTGAAGCTGCAGCATCTGGCGGAACACGCCGAGATGTGTGACTACTCTCCAGCTAAATGCAGGAACAAGGGATGCAACGAGGTGCTGAACCTGAAGGACATGGATGCCCATATGCGCGAAACGTGTGATTACAGAGCCGTTGGGATATGTGAAAATGGATGTGGTTTGATGCTCACCCACAGAGAGCAAAAACTCAACAACCATTGCTGTTTGAAAGCCCTGAAAGCGCATAATAGCGCGTTGCAAGGGAAAGTGGTCAGCCTCGACAAGGAGTTTAAAAAGCAGTCCCTGAAGTCGAGTAAACGGGAAAAGTCACTTCTCGCTCAGCTCTCTGCTGTTCACAACGAGCTCCAAATGACAGCGCTAAAATACCAAAAGAAATTCACTGAGTACAGTTCAAGGATTGACTCGCTCAGCAAGACCTTGGCTCCACCATGCAAGGTGAGACGGTTTAAAATAACGTTAGAGAGTTTTTGGACTAAGTAATGTGATTTGATATTTGCTGCCGTTTTAACTCCAAAGTGCGTTGTTTTAGTGTCAGTAAAGCTATTCAACTGGTTTCTGTCTGACATTTTATATTTTCCTGAGTATGAACAGAATATTCAAGTAATGTTGCGCGTGTTTGGCGTGTTTATGTGTGATGCGCTGTTATTTACCAAGTCTATTAATCCCAGATGTGTATCAGTGTATTCAGAGATAGAAATTATAATCTTGTGTGTTAAAGAAAAGGGCTGGTCAGGAGTAGTTTTTTCTACCTCGTCCTGTTCTGAGACATGTCTGTCAGCTGCAGTTTTAGCCAGCTGGCAATTTTAGGGGGGAGGGGTGAAGTGTTTACGGCTCTCCTGTACACACCAAGACCACTCTTCAGCTTCAGAAATCGGTGTTTCCACAAAATATTCTAAATTATTTGAGTGTATCTCAATTAGAACAACACCAACACCAAACATAGTAGCCCACGGTTTTCTGTATATTTTCAGTGTTATTTCAGAGTTTACAGAAGCCACTGCGGTGGTTAATAACACATAGCCCATGCCATCGCATGTATTATGGTGTTTATGGAAATAAAAGTATTAGTATTAATGGAAACATTGAAACATAAAGTCCACGTATTCAGTGTTCTATAATTAAGCGTCGCATCAAGTCCTCTATCAGAAGATGATTAATAAACGAATACATAAATAATTAGCCTATTATGATTTACTAACTACACTACGTTGTCTACCATCGAGTACATCTGCTATAGTGATTACAGTCTAGCCCTTTTTCTTGATTTCGTTTGTGACTTTAATTCTTATTGTAAAGTATATTAGCTCATGAAGTTATGATTGGATTGCTAGTTACTGCTGAATGTTTTTTTTCCTGTAGGCTATTGTTTACTGCATGTCTGATAGAGTAGGCCTAAGCTGCCTGAACAGGCTACTTTACTGAGAGTTAAAGATGGGCCCTTCACTGCACCTCTTTCAGCATAGACAGGCCTGCCTTATGCCTTTAGAGTGATTTCTCCCATTTCACTGCAGGTCACACAAATTATGTACTACAGTGAGAGTCCATCAATCCTTCCCATGTTTTTTATGTCCTGTGGCTGTGAATTTGATTTGCATAGGCACATTTGTTATCATCTTTATTTGTATGAATTCAAATCTATGTCTGCTGTTACACAATAGTTAGGTCCAGTCAAACTATTTATTAATTTCTGACTGGACGAGACATATTCCATCGACTGGACGGGTCGTCACGAGTGTGGCCAGGTAGCAAAGGTATCATGTGGGGATAGAGCCTTTGTCGCTGTGGCACCCAGACTCCGGAATGCTCTGCCAACCAGCATTAGGTTTGCTGAGAATGTGGACTGTTTTAATGGACACGAGAAGACTCACTTGTTTAGGCTAGCTTTTGGGTAACGTCTGTCTTTTATTTATTGATAATTTTATCTGTTGTATTTTTACCTTATTTTATTCTCAGACTAATATACTTTATTGTCTATGCACATTGTAAAGCACTTTGTGACCCTGTCTGTGAAAAACGCAGTATAAATACATTTACTTACTTACTTACTTAGTTATTACCAATAGATTTGCATGGTGCTTTGCTCTTAATATAAGGCTAGTTTTATGTTGTTTGCTAAGGGGACTTTAGTAAGCATTAGGTTCCATCACAGCCCTACTTGTTCCTCACAGTGTTTTGAAGCTTATTTTGAATTATGCCCATGCTCATTATACGATTGCTTGTCAGACATAAACAGTGCCGTGATTATGTTAAAAGTATGGGTGACGCAGATGGGAATGTGGCTCAACGTCCAAGCCATTATCCAAGAAAAACATTTCTAAAAGCAAGACGTATCTGCATTCTCACTGACGAAAGGGGAAACGATGAGTGGTCCAAAACAAATATTATTTCACTGATTTCAATGGCTAGGTGAAAAGAATTATCCTCTTTTTTCTATGAGTGAAGTCAAGCAGTATGGAGAGGATTGGTAGGCAGGGCAGTATGGTGCACATTGGAGCGGCACTGAAGCGGAATGACACAAGTGGAATTAGGAGCTGAGAGAGAGGGAGGGAGGGAGGGGAGGAGGCGGCTGCGGCCTCAGCCTCTGCCTTGTTGCTACTGAAGCCAGATCTTGACCTCGTCGTCGCGGTGCCAGGCCCTGGTCACGTGCCCTTTGGTCCGCCGGCGTTTCACCCGTTTGCTCATATTCAGCCTGGCATGTTTGCTCCTGCAGGCCACTGCCAACACAAATGGGTCCGTGACACTGCCGAGTATAGCTTCTGACAGGTAATCTCTCCTGACCATTAGCAGCACAGTCTGGAGTCTGGACTCGTGCAGGGGTGGGGGCTCGCGATGCCTACCTCGGGCGCTGCTTGACTCGGAGGGGCCTCCTAGGGCGTGGGCTCTCACAGTCGTTTCTTCCATCACATGGTCCATCACTCAGGTGATCAGCCCCACATAGCCCTGGTGAGTGGGAGCAGAGCAGGCTGGCCTGGCGGGGGTGAATAGGCCCCTTTGCTGCTTATTGGCAAGTGTCATGGCCTGGGATCAAGCTCATCTGCTTTCTCGCGCTCTCCCCATGTTTGCTCAGCCCGTCCAAACAGAGCTGGCCACTACTTAACCCTGGAGTTGTTTGTTCCAGACACGCCGTGACTCTCTCTGCTATGGCTTTCACCAGCAGACTGGAACTGGCCCTCTTGGTGTCAGCTAAGCTTGTGCTTTGTTTGCACTTTTGCTTTATTATGAACTGTCATGTAAATTCAATCAAATAAAAAGATCAGCAGCCTGCCGGGATAGCTGCCTCCAGGAACCAAAAGTGTGTCCACAGGACCCTATGCATAATAGACGCAGATTTCCCCTTGGGGATCAATAAAGTATCTATCTATCTATCTAGACGCAGATTGCCGATTTGCTGGTTAAGTGGTGTCAAAAGCTCTGTAGAGTCTTTTAATGGAAGCTGAGGGCATGTCCTCATTACTGTGCAGTAGAATGCATTCCTCCTGCAGTGGACGTGTCCTCTGTCCCCTCCAGCCGAATGGTTGAAAGGACACTGTACATGCCATAAATATCTACCTTATATATATATATATATATATATATATATATATATATATATATATATATATATATATATATATATATATATATATATATAGTCGCTGTATGCTATAACGCAAGCTAACATCCCTGCTGAAATGATGTTGCCTGCATTAGGAACTGACTGTTAAAAGCCGAGCGTCTCTTCTCTCATCCCAGTGTTGAGAGAGTGGTTTACTGCCTGTGTATTAATACACATTGCCAAGGAGGTACAGGGCCTTAACCCTTAACGCTACTGGTCACTCGACAGCTCTTTGGTTGAAGGCCACTTAAGCCGTAAAGAATTGTGTAGATTGGCTGGGCCGAATGTCAAGAGTGTGGCTTTGTGAACAGGTGCTTCTTTGTTCATCTGTCAGCCATGCCAGTTGGTATGGGTTTGCTGAATTCTACACCTCGCCTCGTCTATTCCCTTTTGTTTTAAAGATGTTTGCCACTGTCACCGTATATTTTGACTCACACAGCATGATTACTATACAGACAGACAGTTTGTCTTTTTTGTCAATAAAGGTTGAATTGATTTTTTAGAAAACTAATAACAGATGGAACAAGTAAATAATCAAAATATTCTCTATTTCTGTTTGGTTTTTTTTAACACTAGGGTGGAGAATCCAAAAGTGTCACAGTTGTCCTCCATCGGGAGGCTGGATCGTTGGGCTTCAACATCGTAGGAGGACGGCCATGTGTGGTAGGCTCATTCTGTGTCTGTTTTATATGAAAACCTAATTACGTTTTATTGGTGTTAAGGTTGGGATTATGACTGCGACCACAATTCCCCATTCTGCCTCGCATGGGGTTGATTTGAAAAGGAACTTGTTCCACCCACTGACTGTGCTAATCCCTTTTTGGTCTGTCTGTTGCCCAAACGCTCTGTGTCAGGGATGCCATTTTTGGTGGACCGCAGTTGGAAAGGATGGCATGGTCAATGAGAGTGTGTCAAACATTGCTACTCTGCATAGAGTTCACTCAGAAAATGACCTCCATACAAGGAAGCGCTCTCATGATGTGTAAGGCTACTCGGAGGTGACACATGCCCTGTACTCTGTACGTATCTGTATCGCCAGGAATGTGTACACCGAACACGACAAGGGCTGTTTGTCTGCGGTTCATTTTAAATAGCATCAGTGACGTACTTTACTGCGGCGGCATTGGATTATTGCATCGAAACCAGGACTGCAGGAAGCTGTAAAAAATCGCCACAAAATCAAGGCAGATTTTTATACTCTGCTCTTGACCATGCAAATCGCTGATCTTTCCAGTTCCTCCTTGCCTTTGCATGAAACCTGGCAGTGAGCTGGGTAGGGGAATTTGCCCGGTTTTATTGACACTGAAGGCTCCATATGTGCCTTATGTGGCAGCACTCCAGCTGTACAAAACCTCCACTGTGGTTGACAAATTAAGTTCAAGTTCTAAGACTTGTGTTGCAAGTGCTGCTAAATACTTCTGCTAATGTCCCTCACTGTCCACTTTGGTGAAGTCCGACCTGAGGATTGAAACTGAGTATCCAGCTCAGGCGACAGTCATCTTTAATTCCCAACGTACACCTGTATGGTGGTGTTACAAACAAGTGCTCTAATGGAAGGAAGGGGGGGCAGAGGAAGTGGCCTCAAGCCAATTAATTAAAGTGTTCACAGCTTGACTTTTGTGGGTTCTCAAGGATTCCATTAAATTTGAACACAATGTCACAAGATTGTGGCGGCAAGTCGGACGTAGATTGGGACAGAGAGGCTCAGGCTGGTGCTGGGTCGACACGTTGGCCTTTCCCTGACCGTGTAGAGGTCACCTCTGCACCGTGCCAACACGCTCCGTTCAGGCACAGTGCGACCTGTGCCAGTGAAATGCTTGGCCCCTTCGTAAGGGCCAGTGTCACTCTGATGTGTCCGGGAAGAGATTCAGCTGGCACGACGTGCTGGCAGTCTGTCAGCGTGTAGCTCCTCGTTAAACCTTGCTTAATGTACACCTGCCCTGCTCTGCCAGCATGTCTGGCACTTTGGACGCTCGCTGCGAATGCACTGACCTGCTGATCACTACCTGAGTTGGACTATAGTATCTGCTCTGCTGAATACTCCTGACAATGATAGGGTGAATAAGTTTCAGGTTTTGGATAATATAAAGCCTGTCAGTTTTTTTCATGAGTTGCATATGAAACCTTGTCACGGTTGTGTTTTCCTTTCATGTCACATTCCTCTCCTTTCACTCATAAAATAGTTAATACGGTTCATGCATAGTTAAATGTACTGTATTTGGGTTTTTATTAGCGGCAGAATAAAACATGTGCAAAGCCTGCTGTTAACGAGCTGCTCGTTTTCAGGAAAATGAGGCTGGGACTTCAAATGAAGGCATCTTTGTGTCGAAGATCGTGGAGAATGGACCTGCCGACAAAGAGGGAGGACTTCAGATTCACGACCGCATTATGGAGGTACATGAGGTTTATTACAGTGCTAAACTGGAAACAAAGAATTTCTGCACGTAATTGTCCTTTCTGCTTAATGTTTGTTGAAAACAAACAAAAACACTAAATGTTGCAAAACATTAAATGTTGTTACAAGCAGCCAAATACAAACAAAAGTGTACAAGCAAAGAACGGATGTAATAGCCATTGATTCTCAGGCTATTGTTGCTTCTAGTTTCCCTGTCTTTAGCCTCACATAGAGGTGAGATCATGGAAATTACAAATCTCCTCTGGTTACTTCCTTGGTTGGCGCTTGATGCAGGCACTGTAATTCAGGTGGTCAGGTTGACATACAAAAACATGACATTTTTGCAGTTTGGAGAACAGCACTAGTCTCCGTATGGACATGTGCCTGTAGCCACCCAAACCGACTGACAAATCTCCACCGACAGGCACTCTATTGGGCAGCCTTCCTGCGCCCTCAGACAAAATCACACCGTGAAAAGGCTGTATGTTTCTAGAGGTCAGTTTGAGGAGGTGCCACGAAAGGCTACTTCACAAAGGTCGTCTTTATAGTTGTGCGAAGTGGAAAAGTCCACAATGGCTTCATTGACTACCGACATTACACATGATATATGTGTTATTATATGCCATAAGTTGGTGGTCCTACACATCATAGTGGTTTTATAAAGGTAATCTAAATATTTTTATGCAACTCTGCTTCAGTGCAGTACGTTATGTCCTTGTCGACTTTAAAACGATTGAATACTTGCATGGATACAAACAGGTTTATGAATTTAGGGAGACATCTATTTGGCCAGACTTTCAATATGTAAATCTATACTTTAATCCATAGAGTCTATGCCATATGAGACATATGCCATTTGAGAAGCCAGTAAAGAGCACCAAGTCGTTACCCAGCAGCTCCATCAAGCAGCCGTAACAAGTGGTTGAAAGGCCTGCTGTTCAGTCCGATATATCACAAGCCTTGCTCTGACAATGGGTAGATTGAGCTGCCAAACCCGACAGCCCATTCATTTGGCGCCTGGCGACTGGCGGAGCACTGGGCCCCTCGTTGAGTGGGCCTCGCTGGTGGGACGTGCTCGGCTCCAGATTAGCTCACATGCTGCGCCGAGAACATGCGTCAGGGTGACTCGGCCAAAAAAGAAGGAGGGCAAAGAGGGGAAGTGTGTGTGTGTGTGTGTGTGTGTGTGTGGAGGGTTTAGGGGTGGTGACAGGTGGGAGCAGGACTGCAGTAGGTTATTTTAGGTTATTTGCATGGCTGTTGTTGTTTACTTGCTTTTACAAAGAAAAATATGTTGTTGTTGTTTGTATTGGGATAGGATTCACTTTTACGTTTACTTTCTGCATTAACAAAGAAAAGTGACTGTACGCGCACCACTGCAATAATGCCAAGCAATGTGCTGCATCTGGTTGGAATTGCAGGCATCAGTCTGAAAGAGTGCACAGAGTGAAGCATAAGAGGAAAACAAACAAATCTGACAAAGTGGTGTGCCTTAAGATCTGACAATCTGGGAAACAGGGAACCACAATAGTGTATGTGTTCCCTTCAGAGCCCCCCACCCCCGAACGTACGATGGAAAACCGGCACAGCGTTTTATATGAAGACATAATTATGTTCGGTGCTGCACGCGTGATGATGGCGGAGGTGTTGGTTTACGTTGCAGGCTGCGTTGACGTTGAGTGAAGAATGGAGTCGAGAGCACGTTGCTACCCGGTGACGGTGCTCTGGGTAGTAGCGCACACAGTCTAATTACCGGGGCTTGAGAAATGATTTTGTGTGGAAATTTAATCAAGTGGGTTAGGGGAGGGGGTGGGTCGGCGCGCAAGGGGTGGCGGGGTGTGTGTGGAGGGGTACAGAATGGAACGAGTACCAAGGGGAGCTCCCGGCAGTTCCGCGTAGTCTCAGTGGTGTGTAGGTAAACCAACAGCCCCCAGCCTCCTCGTCCTCCCCCGCCATGCGGAGAGAAGGAGAGCAGCACAGCTGGAGTGTGCATTTCTGAAATCTGTGCCACCGGAATCCTCCAGGACCTGGCGCACTCTTCCGTTTGCCTCTCTCTGTCAGCACTTTTTTCTTCTCTTTCTCTCTCTCTCTCTCTCTCTCTCTCTCTCTCTTTCTCCCAGAGTTGTTTTTTGGGAAAAGTATGTATCTGCACATAACCCTGTTCCGTTCCTCTCTATTGCAGTCACACTGGGAGGGGATCGCTTCTGCCCATAAATCTCTTGTAAGACGTTTCTTTAAATTCAGCTTGTCGATGGGACTATGCCTGTCTGTGCTTGTGCACTTACCTATGTGTTAAAGAGATGCCTTATATGAGTGACAGGGCCAATAAGGCCTGCTGCACATCTTTCTTCCAATGTGTGTTTTTGTACTTCCCATGTGTGTGTTTTTGTAGCAGTGCGATGTACAAGCCAGACAAATAGAGTTAAATGCCATTGGAGTTAATACCTCCGTTTTATTTTTCCATAGACTTCCGTGTAGGAATTTGAGAGGAGAGGGGAATTTAGTCAGTTTCACATTTTTAATAGCTTGATTGTGTCGCCATTCAAAAATCCATGGCGTACTTTTGTCTTTTTTTTTTTCGTGAACAGAGTTTTTGCGTTACGGAGGTTGTGGAAATTCCTCAGCCAGATGGATCAAATTCTCTCCCATAAATGTGTTTTGAATTCAGCTTTGAGCCAGGGTGGATTTCTCACCACTGCTCCATGTCTCCTCAGCAACGGCTGGAGAACCCAGGCAGGCCGGCCGGCCGTCCTACAGTTGTGCATAACAGCTGCATCATCTCAGGCGCCGTTTGATACAAATAAAATCAGATTACGGGAGCCGCCATTCAAGGTTCAGTCCATGCGCCTTGCTTCAGGGATCACTTTGGCCCGTATGAATGGGCTTACATAGAGAGAGAGAGAGAGAGAGAGAGAGAGAGAGAGAGAGAGAGGGAGGAACGGGCTACTGCTTTGCCTAAGCGCCCGAGACCACTTCTCAGCAAAGTGACAGCACAGCTCGTTCAAAGGGAGAGGCCTCTTCGGACAGCGTTAGCCGCAGAAAGGTTACGTGTACGCAAACAAGACGTGTGGCCAGGTCCCGAGGCCGTCCGTCCGAAAGCAGTGTTTGAGTGGTGCTTTTGTGGTGCACTGCTGCATGGCCTTGTTTCACTGGGCAGGAATCGGGGCATGAATGGTTCCTTGTCCACTGGAGACATTTTCTCCTTTTGGTGGTGGGGTCAGGAGGGAGGGTAGAGGGATGATGGAGGAGAAGGAGACCTGAAGCTGTGTTTGCTTTCACGGCCTCCTCACACACACACACACACACACACACACACACACACACACCGAGAGGACTATAGCCACCACGTTTGGCACAAAAAGATTTCACAAGTCTGTTTGATTTAAATTACACTGAAGAGTCAGCAGTCTGAGAAACAGGTCAGCTCAGTCTGAGAAAAAGTCTCTGTTAGGCCTTTATCTGAAGATCTGGAGCTTATTTGTGTTTTTCTCTCACTGTCTCGCGCAGTGTTTTCTTGGCAGACAGAAGATTAGGAAGCTTCAGGATGTGTTTAATGTGTGTATGATTTTTAGATTATGTCAACATGTAAAAATATAGTCTTTGATTATTTAGCTAAATATTGAAACATATACAAGTGCTTGCTTTTTCCCCACATTGACCTTATTCGCTGTGCAAATATTCTCATGCTGTGTATTTGTGTCTGTATCAATCTGAGCATGTGTTTGTGTCTGTTGGTGTGCAGTCTAAATCACAGACACAGACTCAGACACAGACAGGCAGGTACAAACTGTAAGGGTATATATACTGCTGGCCCCTGTTGATGTGGTTCTCTTGAGGAGGCCTGTCACTGGGGAGTGATGCGTGTCGTGACCTCCCGGTAGGAGCCCGGGTCCGCCTGAAGGCCACTGAAGTGCAAAACGAGGGAAGCGCCTCAGAGGGACATAGGCCGCAAGTGTAAATGCCACCGTGTACAAATTTGTGCAAACGCTGGCAGGTCGCAGAAGGTGAAGAACAACAACTGCTTTAAAGAACACACACGGTCCCCTCGGAGAATAAAGTCCTGTGTGGAGAAAAAGCTTTCCTTTGATGACGGGGAGAGGGGGGGTAGGGTGGGTATGTCATGTCAAGGGCTTTGAAGCCAAGTTCCAAATCCTATGTTTTCTGGTTGTGAAACTGAGTAATTTTATTAACCATTTTAATCCACTTTCAAAGCTGAGACATGCAATGCGAAACCATTTTGAATTGTTTATACAGTACTTGGACAGTGGAAGTGTAGGGGATTTTTATACAGTACTTGGACAGTGGAAGTGTAGGGGATTTTTATACAGTACTTGGACAGTGGAAGTTTAGGAGATCTTTTCCAAGATTCTGGAGATGAAATGGCTGAAGTTCCCAGAAGAACCACCTTATCTTCCCATGACCACAAAACCAAGAGGTTACCCACGATGCACCACTTAACACCTCATCCCTCCCCCGAGTTATTTTAGTGACGACTTGCTGCCAGAGTTAGCACTAAATCGTGGGTGGGGCGGGGGGGGTCCGGGTGATATGTGGGGGAGGGTCTGGGTAGGGGAAGTTATGTATGTTCACTGATGAGACCCCCTTTTCCTTTTGAGGGGTGTTAGCATTCCTCTCCACTCCCCGCACAAGGCCATGCCAGCTGCATAGTTTAAACCAGAAGAAAATGGTATACATGTTTTGCTTCTTGTGCCCATTTATGGCCTGGAGGTGTGTGTGTCTGTGTGTGTCTGTGTGTGTGTCTGTGTGTGTGTGTGAGAGAGCAGATAGATAGAGAACTGTGTGTGTGTGTGTGTGTGTGTGTGTGTGTGTATGAACATGTGAGCGTGTGCATGTGTGTGTGTGTGACTGTGGGTGTATCTTTGTGTGCGAGAGTAAGTGAGTGAGTGAGTGTGTGTGGCCATACATTTCAGTGTTGGCAGCAGCTCTTCCCGGGTATTTATGCATGGGGCTCTCCTTGGCGCACTCCGCTAGCGAGTGCTACTGATCTGGGGAATTAACCCTTTGTAGCCAAACAAATCTCCTCTGTTGCAGTGAGCCGTGGCAGGCTCAGCGTTTTAGGCATAACTCCTGCCGCTGAAAAAGAAAAGCCCAAAGTTATTAGCCTCCATTCAGAGAGTGTGAAAAGAAATGCATTAAGAACGCTTCCCTTAAGTGTAGTAGATTTCCCCTGTCCACCACACAAAGAGCAGTGCCTCATTAAGGGCACAAAGCATGTGGAGATAAAAAGTCAATCTCCTTATTGTGAAGTGGGCAGCACCATTTTTGTCAGTGTTATTGATTTGGACAAGCCAATGAAAAGCTAATCCAGCTAATTAACTAATTATTTTTTTTTGGAAGAACTCTCCGTAAACATCTGTGATCCACTGTGGCATTCCAGAACGGGGGCCCCTGTCTAAGCTTATGCAGGGCCACAAAGCCAGGTCACCTCTGAATGCCCCCCTCCACACACACACACTCTCTCTCTCTCTCTCACACACACACACACACACACCACCACACACACACCACCACACACCACCACCACACACACACACCACCACCACCACACACACCACCCACCCACACACACACACACCACCACCACCACACACACACACCACCACCACCACACACACCACCACCACACACACACACACCACCACCACCACACACACCACCACCACCACCACACACACCACCACCACCACCACCACACACACCACCACCACCACCACCACACACACACACACACACCACCACCACACACACTGCCCCGTACTACTCTGTTGCCTCTAATAAGGTGTCACAGCACATGGCATCTTCAGCAGAGCATGTGTCACATGGTCCGGCAACGTTTGCCCAGGCTTTTTGAGAGAACAGAGATGTCCGTTCTTTTCGGGGTCACATGTTGTTTGGCATCCCTGGAGGCAAAAAGGCCGGCCTTTGTGATGGACTTTATTGGATTTGGGCACCCGGCGCGGCAGAGCCGACCCGTCTCTGTTCCTCGGGAGATGCACACACACTGACCGTGCCAGAGCCACAGTGAGAAAGAGCGAGAGAGATCGACAGAAACACCAACAGAGGAAGAGAGAGAGAAAGAGAGAGAGAGAGAGCGAGCAGAAAAGAGCGGGTGGTGGAGTTTGGTGGAGGGTAATGGAGAGGGTGAAATCGAGAGAGAGAGAGAGAGAGAGAGAGAGAGAGAGAGAGAGGGAGGGAGAAAGAGCTTTACTTTAACATGTCCTGTAGTCCCAGCTGGGGGGGCGGGAGGCTTCTGCATTCCTGTGCTCTCCACCGGTGCAGGACATTAAATCCAGTGGAACCCTTAAAGGAGCCATAATCAGCTTCAGGAGACTACTGCTGCTGCTGCTACCGCCACCACTACACACACACACACACACACACACACACGCGCGCGCACACACACACACACGCACACACACGGCCCCACAGAATGACCAGCTTTGTGGCAATGAAGTGAAGAGCCCTCACCGGTAGAGCGGACAAGCACAGCTTTGTGTTCCAGACTGTCTGTGTACCTTAAAAAGCAAAGAATGAAAGGAGAAGAGGAGGAGGAAGAGAAGAGTTGAGGAGGAATGTTTTAGCTGCTGAATGAGCGGTGTGTTCATGGCTGAGCGACTACAGCCACTAAAACCCATCTCATGTGGACACGCGTACACACAAACAAACACAGCCGCGCAGAAACTTGCCGCCGAGCCCCCGCAGTGATGCTTTCTGGTGGAGTCGCGCAGTCTACGGTGCGCTACTGTAAATGTGCCATTCTCTGTTTTCACCCCAGACATATACTCCACGCGCTCCTGGGCTGTTTGTCTGCCGTTATTTATACAGCTCATTTGGCTAATTAATGGTCTCTAAAAGGGTTTTAAGAGGGCGAAATAGGCAGGTATAATTACGGCTAATTGTCTGACCAATCAATCACAGGCCTTGCGTAAACATATCAGTAACAATAGTCTCAGGTTGCCTCGACCAGCTGCTCCTCCGGTCAGTTCAACCCCACTACCCCCATCCCCCCTCCCAACCCAGCGAGCGACAACCTCCCCCACTTCCCCCTCCTTGTGGCTGGGGCTCAGCCTCCCCTAATTAACTCCCTTCAATTAAACGCTAATAGGTTGATTAGCGGGCTCTTGGACGCGTGGTAATGGCCCCGTTGTTTCCTCCCGGTTCCTCTCGGTAATGTGTCCAGGCCCTTGGTGCATTAATCACTGCCCACTTTGGAGAGCGTACAGGTGGGCCGGTCTTGGCAGAGAGGCCAGGTCGGCTGGAAGCCCCCACGCACACCCCAGTGCAGTGTGATTGATACCAACAACCAGAGAAAGAGAGCGAGAGAGACCGAGAGAGGGTTTGAGAGAAAGAGAAAGAATGAGTCTGAACTACAGCGTATTGAACTGTTCCATCTGAGCGTTACGTCAAATCCGTTCCAGGAGAGCTGGCGATTTGAAAAATGCCCAATGGAGTGAAATCAATTACGCCACATGGGCTGCGAACGCTCAGATGTGCAGTCTGCAAACATGGTGCTAAAACCAGTGGACAGGAGGAGGGCAGCTTAAGTGTCAGCACTTTATGAGAAAATGATCACGCGTTTATGGGAAATTTGGAATACGGTAGAGAACATGTGGCCAACACGCAGTATTATCCTCAAATATGGCAGTAGGGAGTCCAAATCTTTTATGATGCTGTCCACTTTTATGGTGATACATGAACATACTGTATTCTCTACGTTTAATACACAGAGACTTTTTTTTTTGCTGAGGCGTGGTTGCAGCTACAGCAAACTTGTAAATGTGTTCACAGAAATGGCCGTACTGTAATTTAAACCAAAGTTTGTACAATATTTCAACAGCCATTTCACGATTGAGCATTAAAGTCCCTCCCCAGGCTTCCCGCTCGGCAGCCTCATTTCCTTTCATAAAGACCAAGGCACAATGCCACATTCATTGCTCTCTGTCCCAACAAATGGAAAACTTTCCAAATCGACCGATCAAGGCTAACACGTATTGAAGTGCCCCTCACGCGCGGCGCCTGGTTCAGGAACATATGGACAAGATCTGTTGGATTTGTTTAAGACATTATGGCTGTACTGTTTGGAGCCAACAACTGGTCAGATTGTGTGCAGTCCTGAGGGGCATCCTTGAACCTCTCAGTGTGAAATCATTGTGTGTATTTTTAGGAATGGCAGTTTTTCATGGGAGGGGGGAGCAGCTAAACTAAGTCCTAGGTCATCTTGAGCTGGATGAGCCATCGCAGGATGCCGATGGGCAGCAACAAAGGACTCCTGGGTAGACTGGAGGGTAAGGATGACTCAGGGCTTTAGCTGCAGGCCTGGCCTATTGTTGGCCTCTCCACTCCTACCCCCTTCAGACTCCCCCCACCCTCCACCCCCATGACGGCCAAACTCTTCCTTGGTAATCCTCGCGACATGCCTTGCTTTAGATTTTTTGCCGCTCCCATTCTCGCGGTGCTGTGTGAATAACCCGCGCCTTTCACACTCCAACAAAGTGGAACGGGTCGCCACAGCGCGCCCTTCTGATGCTAATATGTGCAAATAGAGAAACATTGTTCGGTGGCTGGGTTTTTTTTTGTTTTTTTCGTCAGCACTGGTTCTTTTGTGCCCCCTGCCTGATCCCCTGAGAGAGATGTTCCCTTTCAAGATTTACTCCCTCTGTCGGATTTGAGACTTCCTATTTCATTCACAAATGGAGAGAGAGAGAGCGTGAGAGTGAGAAATCCAAAAAGAGAGAGAGAATCCAAGGGCTGCAACTAGCAAGCGGTAGTGGAAGATAGGGCCTAGCTATCAAGCCAGAAACAGATGTAAGCCCCTCCCACAGGCGCTAACCCCTCCATCCATCATGCCGTGTCACTTCTTAAATCCAGGAAATGGCTGCCCCGTTCTGGCTTGTAATCAAATAGGATAATGAACCGAGTTCGTTCTCTCTTCAGTAGAGGACTGCAAATGTGGCCAAACAAAACATTTAGCAAGTTTGTTTTTTTTATTTGTCATGTTCCATTGGTTAATCAAGGACAGTGTCTGACATTTATGGAATGACATCAGCTGTAGAAGGGAAAAGTGCCTGTGTTTTTGATTAAAGAACTATCTAGAACATTCCCATTTGGTATGCTGTCTGAGAGGGAGGGTATTTTTTGTATAGGTTTTGTATTGGTCGTACCTGTGTTTGGAATTGTCTGTTTTCATAGATACACTCAGTTACTGCATGTACCACCCTGCCTCTCTTTGCCTTGTTCAAGAGAGTCACACACTCTACGTCTCAATCTCGAGCTTGGGAAGTTGTGCTAACAAATTCCTCTTGATCACGACACCTGATAGTGTGAAAGCGAGGGAAAATAATTCCTCCGCTTGAAAGGAAGGCCGAGACCACCAACCGAGAACTGAGAGGTGAACCTCCAAAGTCAATGTCAAAGAGTCAGTAAAGATGCCTTAACCTCCCGACCACTGTTGACATTTCATCAGTCCTTCGCCCTTGTTGCACTGGGCAGTTCACCACCCACACCCCAACTCCCACTCCTTTTGAGTTCACCTCAGCTTTTAACGCTTTCTCTTTGAATGCAGGAGCTTCTTTTGTTGTTTTTTTGCTTCAGGCTCTGGAGGCTTGCTCCCACCTAAATCGGTGTGATTGATACGTACATGAGTTTTGAGGATATCCTCAAGAGTGAGTGTTCGTTACAAGGTTTAGAGGGATCACTGTCCCTCTCTCTGGCCTCCGTCGAAAGAGAAAGTGACTCAATAGAAATGAGGGATTGTCCAGGAAATTAAAATGCTGTGTAATCCAAGAGCACTGTTTAAACTCCTTGTCCATCCCGCGCGGACAATGAGCCATTGTGGACTAATAAAACAACGCTGAGCTGGGGTCGAGAGTGAGCTGCCGGGTTCTCCTCAGGTTCTCATTAAGACTTGGCAGCCCTTTACTCCCGCCACTGACCTCGTTATCACATGCTTTAATAATTCCAATTTGATGTCAGGGCTGTGTACTCTGCTCAGGATTACCTGTGTGTCACATCAGCAATTACAAGGGCCGTCTGTTGATGGTCAAGGCTGGAGAGAGAGAGAGGGGGAGAGATAGAAAGATAAAAAGAAAGAAAGAAAGAAAGAAAGACGACTGCGAGAGAGAGCTCTACCTCAGGTCCTTTGATGTGAGTGAGGTACGGCGGGAGACCTGCTGGAGCAGTGGTATTGGCGTGCACATGCTTGGAGAGGCCTTGTGTCTGCGCTGGAGACATGGGGGCTCATCTGCAGCGCTGTGGGGCGTGCCACTCACGAGCGCCGGGGGACCACAGATGAAACGAGGCGGGCAGCAGGATGGTCATTTATCACAGCAGGAGCGGGTTGGTGGCGGTGGGGTGGAGGGGGGCATTGGAGGCAGGAAGCAGGGGGCTGCTCGGTGTGGGGACAGACTGGTAGGGGCAGAGCCCTAGCGTGAGCCCTGTTGGACAAGGTAGGCCATGTTAAATAAACCTCCCCACATCTGCAACAGGCATCAGATTACAGGCCGAGCTGGCAGCCTGACAACTGTTCCTTTGTGGAGCGTCAGGGGTTTTCTCTCTCTCTCTCTCTCTCTCTCTCCCTCTCTCTTTCTCCCTCCCTTTTTCCCTCCTGTGATTTTACCTAGCTGTCTCTCTCTCCTCTCATGAGACATGACGTTACTTCTCTTCTATCTTCTTTCCTGCTGATGTTATTACCTGTTTTCCATTCCTATTGTCTTGCTCGTCTAGATCATTACAGTGCATGAAAATGCACTGTTCTGTTATCCGAAGTCTTCTTCTTCTTCTTCTTCTTCTTCTTCTTCTTCTTCTTCTTCTTCTTCTTCTTCTTCTTCTTCTTCTTCTTCTTCTTCTTCTTCTTCTTCTTCTTCTTCTTCTTCTTCTTCTTCTTCTTCTTCCCACCAAATTTCTGCGTCTAATTCAGCTTCAACCGTTTAACGTAGAAACTTTGTTCAAACTTTGTAACGTAGGTCTTGAAAAGGAGACTTGAGGAATGTATTTTTCACTTTTGTAAACTTTATACTTTTTCAGATATTAATAAAAAACAAGCTTATTTTTCCCCATAGACTTTGTATGGGGACTATGACATCTTAATGGGCTAATTAACTTGATTTGCACCTGTATCAACTTCCAGCTGCTCAACTAGGTCCCATCAAAAAGCTAGTTAAACTGATTGCACCTGTATCAACTGCTTTCTGCTCAATTAGGCCAACTCTCTCTGTGTATCTCCATTCTACAAGGATATAAGGCACATTCCATCCAACTTTCTATCCATTCATCCTCTTCAAACCATTCACTCATCTACCCATTAAACTATCCATCAACATCCATTAAACAATCTGCCTATCAACATCCATTCAACTTTCTGTCTATCAACATCCATTACACTATCTACATTTAACTTTTAAACTATATACTCTGTCTCAGGCTTTAAACATACAATCTGGCTCTACAGATCCTGTTATAAAATAAATGTCCTCACTACAATAATTCACTATTAAATAATTTAACTATTTAAACTACTCAACTATTTAACTGTTCAGCCATTTCAACTGTCAGTTGTTATCAACTATGACTTCTGCCAACTGTTATCAAATATAAGTTTGTTTTGCATTTTATGTTAATATACAGTATGTTTATATTTTCATGCACTGGTAATTTCCTCGAAATTACATTTTCTAGTTTTTGCTGCACTCTTTAAAAAGGGTTAAAATAGATTGGGTTTCAACTGAAGGGCTCTTAGCCACTTTTAAAGTTTTAAAGAACCTTCAAAGGAGCCTTAAGAACCCATCAAGGTACAGTACCCTTCTCTGATAGTGTGGATGCAATTTCTCAACTCCAGGGTCACTAGTTTTCTATCCTAGATTCAGGCACTCCTTTTTTCTTTCGTTTTTCCTATCTCTTACAATCAACCCAATCCAAGTCTGTCTGGACAAGTTATTATCTAGGATCAGAGAGAGAGAGAGGGTTGGGAGAATATGAGACTCCATAGCAGACTTCTGTCTCATTCATCAGCCACCTGAAGCTCTGACGTAGATAAAGTGAAAACTAGGGCGCGTGGAGTGCTAATGTCATCACATTCAGCGCAAGCAGAAATCCCTTTCTTATGAATTGGGCCAGGACACATCTGTTCTGATTTATGCTCTGTGCTTTTGTTCTCCGACAGGGCCAGTGTCCCTAAAAAACAGCCCAGCACAAGCCCTTTTTGACGTTTGTTGTGTGTGTGTGTGTGTGTGTGTGTGTGTGTGTGTGCGTGTCTGTGTGTCTGTGTGTGCGTCTGTGTGTGCCTGCGTCTGTATGTGTCTGTGTCTGTTTGTCTTGTGTTGCATTGCTATGTAAGTGTGAAGTATTTGAAACAAATGCCGTTCTGTGCCAAGTCCTGATCAGGTATGACAGGAGGCTGACAGACACATCAATAGGATGGATGACAGCTCGAGAAAGGCCGATAGATAGCAGGGGAGAGAGTAAAAGAAAGAGAGAGAGAGGGAGAGAGAGGGAGAGAGTTTACAGAAGAGAGCCTGGCAGAATAATGCTGATTTGAACAGTTGACTCCTCCTCGGTCTGGCTATATCAGGCCGGCAGCTGCTGTCTCGCTGCACAGGCATGCTAGAATGCCTAGAGACCGTTTCCAGGCAGAACAGACCGTTTTTTTTTTTTTTTTTTTTGTTATGTTGCAACCCTCTTACAATAATAGCGTAACGCTTCCATGAAGTTTAGCTGAAGCTGGAGTAATGTGTAGCTCTTGAGGTAGTCCTGGAAGGAGCAAGGGGGAGGTGGAGGAGGAGTAAGAGGAGGAGGGGGAGGAGGAGGGGCGTCCAGAGAAAGGCATTAGCACCAGTTCCCCTCTCGGGCCGCTGTGCTCGTCGTTCGTGATCCGCTCCTGAATTCCTTGACTGGGAGCCAGAGAAACACAAGCCGTCTCCCAGCTGTCCTGTTCCCCTGGCACATCCCAACAAGGCCTCCATCTGATGCGCCGGAGTTTGGGGCTGGCCACAGCAGCGGCATGGAACGGCACGGCACGGCGGCAGCCCTCAGAGCTGTCTGCCTCTCTTCCTCTCACTCACTCTCTCTTTCTCTCTTAATCTCTCTCTCTTTCTCTTTCACTCTCTATATGCAGAGGAATACCCTGAAATCCTTTCTTTTTTTTCCAAATAAGACCAGCCAACCAAGTGAAACATCCATTTGTTTTACAAGTGACTGCAGCCTCCCGGGATTTGCTCTACCATGAAAATGAAGAACAGCCCTGGCTCCATCCTCTTCTCTTAAAAAATAAAGAGTTTCATACCACTTGCAGTTTTTTTTTTTTCTTAAAAAGAAAAGAAGCAGACAGACTTAGTGGAGATGATATAATTAATATTTTCAAAGAACATCACTTGGGTCAAGCTACTAAAACAAGAACCACATGTTTGGCTAATGTTTGTGGCCCAGAGGTGGCCCAGAGGTATGTGTGCAGGGGTGGAGAAAAGCCACTGCCTCAGTCCTAAACCTCCAGCTCTCCCTCTCTCTCCAGGCAGAACCTGGATGCTGCGATACGAGCACTCCCCTGCCACTGAGAAACCTCACGTAATCACCATGTTTACTCTGAAAAAAAAAAAAGTATATTTCCAGAGTCATACTTCAAAAAGACTGGCTAAGTGAAAGAATGTTTGATAAGCTTTTTCTGATAAAAAGGTCAAGTTATTATCAGAAGAACATATGCACTTCAGTGTCGCCCCTCTAGTCATAACACATACTTTATTTACACTATACATATTTTGTGGGATTTTGACACAAGAAAGAATGTCCAAAGGCAGAGAGACGTAGACCTGGGATTATTTTGGTGCAGGGGTCCAAATAAACCGTGTGTAGGTTGTGACCTTCTCTGATCAGAACCAAATGTGTGGTGTGTGTGTGTTTGAGAGCCTGACGAAAGCAGTACCTAGCCCAGCGAGGGAAGCGCCACACAGGGGGAACTCTTCTCAACACACCCCCCCCCCCCCCCTCCTCCGTCACCCCTCCACAAGAGTTCTCTCTCACACAGAGTGTTGCTTATGGACATTCCCTGCATAAGACCCCTGTTGTACTGAAGCTGGCACTATCCTCCTCAGGGTTTATTTACACTACATACTATGTCAGGTAGTCAGCAGGTAGGAATCGCTCAGGCCAAACATTCAACCACTTGATGTTTCAAGCGTTCTCCAGTACATATTTTGTATGGTTTCTCACATGTTGATTAATAACTGAGCTGCCTGTGCTGTGAAGTAAGACATAAGCCATAGGTATATATGCAGAGGTGGAGAATATCAGGTCGGGTTGCAGGTTTGTTATGATGTGAAGCAGATTAACGTGGTCTGTCTACAGAATGACTTATTTGCCATAGGCAAGCAAAACTAGATTTTTTTTTCTTTTACACATGGATTCTCTTTCTTAAAAGATCTGACCGATTGTCAAGGGAACACTTTCATGTGTTTTCAAAGGGCGTGAAGAACTTGCAGCATGTTCTGACTCTTAACATGACTGCCACTTTCTCTCTTTCTCTCTCTCTCTCTCTCTCTGTCTCTCTCTCTCTCTCTCCCACTTCCACTCTCCCTCTCTCCTCTGTCTGAACAATTTACATGCAGCTCAAAAGTCAGTCAATATTTATGTAAGAGCGTATCGTTTAGAGTGCAGACAAAGCTGTGATCAAACGAGCCTTTTATGTGTGACCGGCCATTGACTCGGCCCACTGGAGCCCCTAACGAAGCCTGGCTAATCAGAGGACGAGCCACTCACCAGTGAATCACCGTCCCTCTGGTCCGGTCAGGCTCCGTGATCCGAGTGAGCGCTGGCCTTAGTGCCCGTCTGTCGCTAGCCATACCAGTGTGGCTCGCTCAGACGAGTCCCCTGGCTGTCGGGGGGACACTATGCTATTGTGGGTGTGTAGGACAACATGTCCCTGAACATTGGAATGATTCGTGGCAGCTTGTGAACATAAGGCCCTGTGACAGCAATGAATTCAGAAGTGACTCTTCTCTTCTCTTCTTTGTCCTGTTGCTTGTTATCTAGGAGATTTTACTATGTTCTCTGAAATCCATATTTGCAAAATCCAAATGGCAACTGGCAATTTTGTTACCTTATGTAAATATTTAGTATCACACCAGGAGTACTGGTACACATCTTTGTGGTTGTACTATTGTGTGTGGCAAAAGAGCTTCATTTTTACAAAACACACTCTGTTTCTGCTTCTAAGAACAGCAGGATTGCGGGTGTTATTGAACTGCTTATAAGAATGCTGGTGGGGATGGTGGATTTTATCATTCTTTCGTGTGTGCTTAAGATCATAGACGTGAAAAATCTGTGGTGAAATGCTGACCCACTGTTACACATTCCAGTCATTTTATGAGACCCAATCCTTCATTTTGGACTTGGAATGTCCATACATGTACGGATTAGCCAAGTGGTGTCCAGAAGACCAGGGTATCAGTGCTCAGTGAAAGCCACCACATGCCACTTGTGGGAAGGAATCACTCAGGAACTTTTAATTCAGAGAGTCCTATATTTTCATTGAGAGCATGAAGGAAGATCTCTCTAGAGATCTCGGAAGATGTGTTTTGGAAACGGGTAAAAGGTACAAAAGCTTATGCTCTTGCTTTTCTTTTCATTTTTTTTTATTTCAGCTTCTCTTTGCTCAAATGACTGGGCTCATGTTTTTGTTGAGGTTCTCTTGTAAGTCTTTTATAATGGAGTCAATTAGAGATAGGGCCGCAGAGCGTGCAAGGGTAGCGACCAGACTCTGTTATTTTCCTAAGGAGCCGGGGGTTGGAGTTTGGTGGTGCATGCTAGCTGTGGCTCAGTTGGTTGTGTGTTTGGCTAGTCGAGGCCCCACTCCTCGCTTTAAGGCCGACGGTCGGTCAGACAGCGCGGTGGTGGGTGGACGCTCTACCCGCCTGTGGAAGGAGGATTACGCCATGCCTGAGCACTGGGAGGCCAGACTGCAGGCTCCGGTCTTAGCCTGGTCACTGACAGGAAAGTCATTTCTTTCTGTCTTCTCTCTCCCTCTCCCTCTCCCCCCTCTCTCCCTGCCTTTTTCTCTTTCTCCCTCTCTCTTTCTCTTTCCTCTCCCCCCTCTCTTTCTCCCTCTCTCTTCCTCCCTCTCTCTTTCTCTATCTTTCTCTTTCTCTTCCCTCTCCCCCTCTCTCTCTCTTTCTCCCTCTCTTTCTCTCTCTCTCTCTCTTTCCCCACTTCACTCTAACTCTTGTTGTTTCTTGTTTTTCTTGCTGTGCCAGGCCTCTGTGTTGCACATTTCTGTTCAAGTCCACACTGTTTTTGTCTTGTTGTTGTTGTTGTTACTCACTCTCTCTCTCTCTCTCTCTCTCTCTCTCCTCCTTCCCTCCCCCTCCCATCTCTCTTTACTGGCCCCCCTGGACACTCACCTCTTGAGTAATGAGCTGTGACTCTTGGAGGAAAAAATGCGGCTCTGCGGTTTCTCCCAGTTTCTTCTCAAGCCGTCGGATCCAACGAGCAAAACGCTGCAGCTAATAAGACGTCTCGAGCTTGGAAAAACTGAGAACCGTCTTTTTACACGGGCCATCAGTAGGCGTACCCTGTCTTCGTGGAACCCTTTCTCTTTTTTTTCACTTTTTAACTACAGGCTCATGAAAGCAGAAATAGCTCACTGTTTATTTACACTTTACTGGTGAGAAGTTTTTTATTTTTAAGTCTTTTTTTTTATAGTCCCATTTTATAGGCACAGAATATGTGCATTTGCTACAGCATAAGCACAGAGGGATTTGCATGGCCAGGGGCTTCACAATACTCATTAGTCATGCTTATGCACTGCCAGTGTCGTGTCCCGTGATGGATTTTTCACATGACTACATGCTAAACGGCTGTGATGGGATCCCACTCTCAGCAGGGGGAAGGTGGAGTGGAGAGGGCTTGGGGGGCTCTGGGGTGACCAGTGATGGTTGGCTGGGTGACCGGAGGCTCTTTACGAGAGATTGGGCCGAAAGTTCGGTTCCGTAGTGGAAGCGTAACGGGCGCAGCTGCGTCCGGCACCATATGGAGGGAACAGACGCCGCTGCGGGTCAGTTTGCGGTGACGTCGGAACCGAGACTCGCTCATGTGGTCACTCGTGCATTAGCCCCGCTTGAGGAGCGCACAGAGTTTCCTCTCTGATCCTGTTGTTGCTGCTGCTCCCATGGAAAACCAAGTTACACTGGCTTTCACAGCTGACTGAGTCACCCCCCTACACACACACACACACACACACACACACACACACACACACACACACACACACACACACACACACACACACACACACACACACACACACACACACCTCTACCCACTCACCCTTTCCTTCTCCCTCCCCTCCTTTTCTCTCTCTCTCTCTCCCTCCCCACTCTGCATTCCCCCTCCATCACAAGAGCAGGATCCACTCAGCTGGAACTGAGGGGCCCGTGGCCCGCCTGCAAACACATGATTCACTAACTCAATTAGGCTCTTTCTTTTCGGAGGCTCTTTTTATATCTTCTCTTAGATGCCTTCTGCTTTGCCCCGCTCATTCCAGAGACTTAGCGCTAATTGATTAACAAGCAGGTCCCAAAGCCTCAGCGCAGCCAGAAGCCCCAGCAGCGGGCCGAGAGCGAGGGAAGAAGGAGAAGGGAAAGGGAGGGAGGGAGAGAGGGATAGAGGGAAGGAGAGGGAGAAGGGAGGGAGGGAGAGAGGGATAGAGGGAAGGAGAGGGAGAAAGGGAGGGTGGAGAATTAGTGCGATGCAGAGAGCCCTGTGGCATTGGCGCATATGAGCCAAGAGACTGTGATTTAAGCAGCCAGTGCATCCCAACTTCGCCATTACCCACAGGGAGTTCATAAATAAAACACATTTGCAAATGCACACAAACACCCTTACCCTTGTGCACAGTGCACACAGATGTACACACACTATTTCTCTCTCTCTCTCTTTCTCTCTCACTCAGTAATTCACTCACTCTCACATTGTTACACACACACACACACACACACACACACTCCACACACAGACATTTGCTGCTGTCTTTTGTTTAATGATGCAGTATACTCCCCAGCTTTGACACATGAGAAGCGAAGGGGAAAAAAATCTTCCGTAAGCTCCAGAACTCCTGATCACCGAGTACATTAAGCTTAATCATTAATTTGGGCCTCCAAGTCCCCACGGGCTCTTCCTCTCTCTCTCCCTCCCTCTATCTCTCCCTCCCCCTCTCTCTCTCTCCCCCTCTCCCTCATTCTATATTAAAGTCATGTGCAGCGAGTGAGCGATCAGGGGGGAGCATCATGTTTTAGGAATGTGTGGCTGAGGAGCGCCATTACAAAGGAGTTTATCAGCTAGTTTTACAGGAACTGCGAGCCGAGCTGCCAGAAAGCTTTTCCTCACTGCAGCTTGCCACTGAGGGATTAACATTTGGTGCGGAGGTGCTTTTGGCAGAGTAGCAGCGCTTTGTGTCATAGCCATCCACACACACACACACACACACACACACACACACACACACACACACACACACCCCTTCCCCTCCACTAAATAATGTTATGGTCAGTGACCTACTTGGTAGATTTCTGCATTGAGTTTGAAAAATTGGTCTGAGAAGCAAATGTTGTC
>NC_063198.1:6324496-6329496 GCF_017589495.1 Alosa alosa
CATGATTTAGGTTCACCTCAAATCTCTCCTGCACAACTCCTCCAGTCAATAAATCTCAAAACACAAGCCAGCCACCACATGAGCACTGGGTGTGTGTGTGTGTGTGTACTGGTACTCACGTGCACACACACACACACACACACACACACACCAATCTCGCTGTAATTTCATTAGCAGGCAGAGCTGCACACACTCTGGCATTCCACTCAGCTGTGTTGGACAGAAACACGATACGCAAATGAAACAGTTAGTTCTGTCTCTCCCTTTTTCTCTCCGTATTCCTGTTTTTTTCTAACGGCAGGCCGTGGTTCATAAAGGCACTAACCTAACTTCTCTGTGGCCGAACTGTACACGAGAGCAGAGTTATGGCCTGAGGTTTTGCGTTTTGTCCAGTAGAAGTTGGGCCCAGTTCAACAAAGAGGACTCGGGGAGTAGAGAATGTTGATCTTAACGTTTGGCTTTCCAGCAGGGTGCTTTTTAATGCTTTAATTCAATTTCCATTGACGTGGGTGGTCGCAGTGTCTAAACACCACATGATTGGTTTAGTCTGCAAGATAACCTTTTGTCTAAAGTTCACATGAACACCTTCTGGGTCTACAAATCCAATATGTTTTTTTTTAATGCCCAACCATATTCAGTAGATATTCCAGTAGCCCTTATTCACTGTCCTTGGCAAGACACAGTATTAAACATATGTTCATTTAGGGCTCTGAATGGGGGAAAGGGTCACTGAATGTCGGTGGTGGTTTATGGTTTTTTTACATATTGTATGCATCATTCTACAAGTCCGAAAATGTAACCAAATTGCTGATAAACAAACATCTTTGTATGTCACTTTCGAAGGATTGACCATCAATAACATGGCTGTTTGTTTGACCGTCAATAACACGGCTGTTTGTTTGGCTCTTAATCACTAAGTGTACCTCCGTTGGTGTCCAATCCTCTCTCTCTCTCTCTCTCTCTCTCTCTCTCTCTCTCTCTCTCTCTCTCTCTCTCTCTCTCTCTTCTCTCTCTCTCTCTCTCTCGACATGCTGTTGTCTCTCTGAGATTCCACCCACCCGCAGTTCCTGTTCAGTGGCGTGGCCGCAGCCCTGAGGAATGACTTGTCAGCCGTTGGACCGGACACAAGAGGCCACGGCACAGATACGTACAGGCCAGACGCCCACTCTCCTTCTGCGCGGCGGCGGCCAGCTGAAAACCGTCCCTGCCCTGACCGCTTGATGACGAGCCGCCAAGCAATGACGGCGTACAAATGTCCAGGAGACTTTTACAGCTCGGTCAACAAATGTGTCAAAAGTTTATCTGACGCGCGGAGCCGTTGACTGTTTGCTCCTGGAGTGAGTGCAAGCTCGATGATCGCTACCATACTGTTATGAGGTAGAAAATGAGTGGAGCGAACAGGACCACGTGCGCCTCACGTGACATCTGCCGGGGTGTTGTGGTTCGTTCGCACACTCTTTGTGTTCGCACGTTGCTCTTTGTAAGTGTCTCACGGTTCAAAGACTTGCCATTTATCAACCCCTGAATTTTTTTTGTGCGGGAAGAAGTGATCCTCCATGCTGTCACGCCGGGGGGCGTTTGAAGTGCCGCCCGTGGCAATCGGTGGCGCTGGGAAATCAATAACCCCGGCAGAAGAGCCACTGACACGCACGGTAACCTCATCCCTAGTCACCGGCTCCTCGGCAGATTTATGCCGAGGTCAGTCAACAGCTCTTGTGGAGCTGAGTCAAGCTATGCGCGTGTCCGAGTGGCCGTCCGACTAGTCATTAACAGATTTTATTATTAGTCGAGTTCAGCCGCGGGCATGCCAGCCCATCTGTGTGTGTGTCTGTGTGTGTGTGTGTGTGTGTGTGTGTGTGTGTGTGTGTGTGTGTGTGTGTGTTTACAGGTGTGTGTGTGTGTGTGTGTGTGTGTGTGTGTGTGTGTCCCAACCATGAGCTCACCAAGCTGGGTCAGTCTCTGCCATCCTGCTCTGGTTGTCCTAGTTTCTGCGTGCAAGGCCGGAACAAAACCATGTGTTTCACCCCAGCAAGCGCTCATTTGTCGCACTCCCTCACTAGGAGCCGAAAACCGACTGAAAGAGAGCGCACGTGGCTAAGCTAGAATGTGGAATATAACGACTTGATGAAATTTAAGTTTAATGAGGACGGCGTAGGGATGTGACAGAAGCCAGGGTGGCTCTTCTGTTTAGTTGTCTGAACATGTGGTCACTGCACCAACCCCCCCCCCACACACACACACACATCCTCTCCACAGCATGGTGGAACTGAGCGTTTGGTTCCTTTTGTTTGTTTACCGCGTGTGATCCTCACCAGTGGCGTGCTGCTCTGAATCCAAACATCCTGCATGTTTGACATGAGGTTTTAATTACACACAGGCCCTGCTGTGTGTGTGTGTGTGTGTGTGTGTGTGTGTGTGTGCGTGCGTGCGTGCGTGCGTGCGTGTGTGTGTGTCTGTGTGTGTGTCTGTGTGTGTGTGTGTGTGTGCCTGTGTGCGTGTGTGTGTTTGTGTGTGTGTGTGCGTGTGAGTGAGTTTGTGTGTGTGTGCGTGCGCGTGCGTGTGCGTGCATGTGTGTGTGTGTAAAGCATTTGTGCGTTGGTGTGAGAGCTCTTTAACTTCCACATTGGTGGAGGCAGGCCGTACCGCTCTGCTCTCACACCCCTAAACAGAGGTGCTGTTGTGCGCGCCAGGCGCGACTTGGTCAGCTGTCCTACTGCTGGGGGAGAAAAACATGTGAGAAATGCCTGGGAGAACCTGTTAAGTACATCTGCGTGAAGGGACGTTATGGTCTGGAGTAAAGCACAGAGGCTGGGGAACTAGGACCGGGAGAATGGGAATAGGAGATTAGAATTGGAATGGGAGATTAGAATGGGAATGGGAGATTAAAATGGGAATGGGAGATTAGAATGTTGGATATGATATCTGTCCCAGTCAAGTGGCCCAATCTGCTTTCAGCTGGATCACACCCTTGAACTGCTTAAGTCCTCCTCCCTTCTCAAATGTAGAAGCACCCCTCCTCCTCCTCTTCCCCTCCCTCCTCCCTCCTCCTCCTCCTCCTCCTCCTCCTTAACATGCAGTGTTGTTAGTATCACCCCCTCTGCCAGGTCAGTGGTGGAAGACAGCATACCCCCCCTCCTCCTTCACCACCCTCCACCCAGCACCCTCTGCCAAGTTGTAAGACGGCACCCACTTGCGTTAACGTCAGCCTTGATCAAAGCCCACCCTGGTCCCACCTCCCCCACCCTGTTTTCATCAGCACACCTCGGGGTGTGAAATACCCTTCCCTCCCAATCTGGACCAGCTGACCTGTGATCCGTCTGACAGACTGAGTTGGAGAGGCAGGCACAGGGCATGAAATCACCACCGCCACACACCTGCCCAAACCCAAGCATAAGGTGTCACTTCTTCTTTTTCTTTTTCTTTTTCTTTTTCTTGTTCATTCTTTCTGTCCTTTTCCCATTTCCTCTGTTCTGTCTCTCTCTCTCTCTCTCTCTCATTCTCTCGCTCTCTCTCCGCATGCAGATGTGATTTGCATTATCCCCCCTCATCGTCCTCAGGCCTGCTGACCAGCATAACTCACTGTAATGGCCACGTTTTGGTCAAATCTTCTGTCAGAATGAGGCATTGAGGCCCATGACTCAGGACAGACAGAGGGGAGCGCAGGCTTAGGAACGCAAGAAAAGTAGGAGGAGGAGAGAGGAGGAGAAGGACAAGAGAGAGGAGGTGAAGGAGGAGGAGGATGAGAGAGAGGAGAAGAGGGAGGAGGAGGAGGACAGAGAGGTGGAGAAGGACAAGAGAGAGGAGGAGAGGGAGGAAGAGGAGAGAGGAGTTGGAGGAGGAGGAGGAGGGTCGCAGGAGAGCACAGCTGGATGGGCAGCTGTGTGTTGGGCCACAGAAGACCATCAGGACCATCAGTCACATCTGGCATCGTTATTCGCACATTTTAGCCACTAAGCGTGTGTGTGTGTGTGTGTGTGTGTGTGTGTGTGTGTGTGTGTGTGTGTGTGTGTGTGTGTGCGTGTGTGTGTGTGTGTGTGCGCACTGAGTTATAGGAGGAGAGGGAGAGAAAAAAAAATATCCTCCCTCTTGGAAACTTTATAATGCATTGCATCCAGCAGGTTACCAATTACCAGTGTGTGTGTGTGTGTGTGTGTGTGTGTCTGTGTGTGTGTGTGTGTGTGGTATTATATTGTGTGATGTGTTGTGTGAGGCTCTCATTCTGTCATCCCGTTATTGGTTCCAGATGTTGACACCGGTCCTGCCGCTAAGGCCTGTGTGTTTCCTTCTCCCCCTTTCTAAAGGGACACCCTGCCTGGACTAAGATGACCCTCTGATGACATAGCATCATGTTCATAGCACTGCTCTCATTAGCTTACACTGCTCCATGCACTGAACCAGAGAACCAGACCAAAGATAAGGATTTTCATGCCATTTCACCCCCTCTCATCGGTCAGTATCTTTCCATGGCCCGCAGTGACCCGCCACTCCTGTCCAGTCACCCAGCCACTCCTGTCCAGTAACCCAGCCACTCCTGTCCACTAACCCAGCCACTTCTGTCCAGTAACCCAGCCACTCCTGTCCAGTAACCCAGTTTGTCTCTCAGCTCATTCTCAGGGAGGTGTCATGGGGCAGTGATTGGCAGTACAGTACGGTCCTGTCAGTGGAGAGGACAGTAATAGAAAGCTAAACCAATGATGAGACTCTGTGTGATATGACCACCTCTCCAATTCCTCTGCCCGTAACTCGCCGCCCTAATGCAGTAACACAATTTGTCTCTTAACTGGTCATTCTGGTGGAGGTGGAGTACAGTACTGCCCCTGTGGAGAGGGTGCACAGCTGGTGGGTAATGGGAGTCTCGTGGTCCGTCTCAGAGGAAGAGTGTGTGTGGGGGGCTGCATGTGATGTTGGGGGGGGGGTTGGATCCTCTCCTCTCCTCTGCTCTCTCTCTCTCCTCTGCTCTCCTCTCCTCTTCTCTTCTCTCCTCTCCTCTCCTCTCTCCT
>NC_063198.1:6339496-6359496 GCF_017589495.1 Alosa alosa
GAATGCAAGGTATATTCTGTGTGTGTGTGAGAGAGAGAGAAGAGAGAGAGAGAGAGAGAGAGGCAGCGGCATCAGTGAGGAGGGCAGCAGTGATGTGTGGTGCAGTCACTCCAGATAGCCGGGGTAATTAGCCTCCTCTGGACAGCGCCATCTGCCCCTCTGATCACTCATAGCCAAACTCCCTCCGCCCTTTCACAGCATGTCTTCATCCTCCATCTTCTTTCTTTCGACTCTCTCTCTCTTTCTCTCTCTGTCTCTCTCTGTCTTTCTGCCTTAAAGTTTCATACTGTTTGTGTGGTTCACTTCTATAGGGGCTTTTCTGTGTGTCCTTGGGTTCACCCTGTGGAATGAGTACTGTATGGTCAGATCAGGACAGAGCCTGTTGGGTTGGCTAACGGTAGCACTCTCAGCCATGTCTGTGTGTCTGTGACTGGGAGGCCCAGGCAGGCCATAGATGTCTCATAGAGTGACTCAGTATTTCCGAAAGTGAGTATATATTTGTATTTTTTTTTTTTTAAAGAAAGACGCACTTTGGTGTCCAAATGTGTGGTGGTGGAGGAGTAAGCGCGTGGCTTGGCCCAACGTTTTCGCCACACTCTTCTGATTAGTCTGTCAGCGCACAGCAGGAGGCCGAGAGGGGGGGAGGACTACAGTAAATCCCCAGCGGAACATTCTGACCTCCAGAGCGGCCGGCCAGGGTGAGTCAGACGCCAGCCACTGGTCCGGTCCAGTCCGCCTGCCACCACCACGTAGCACAGATGACCCACAACGGAAAGAGTTTTCTGAATACTGAGAGAAGAGAGCTGGCAAGAGGGAGAGAAGGAGAGAGAGAGAAAGAAAGAGAGAGAGAGAGAGAGAGAGAGGACTGACTTGTTTGACCTCTTGGTGTCCACAAGGTTGCTCTCTCTCTCTCTGCTTATTAGCCCAATGTCACACATGTCCATCAGTATCCAGCGTTGTTTCTGTTCCATCTCTGTCTTTTCCACTGGCTGGCCCCAAAGCAGCAGGCCCAACACAGCTTCCACTCGCTGGGCTAACACGGTCTCTCTATCCCACCATTCAGGCCCTTTGAAGTTTATTTAAACCTCTTTTACAGGGTTCTAATTTTCACCCGCTCTGATTTATTCCCTGCTGCGTTTCTCTCTCTCTCTCTCTCTCTCTCTCTCTGCCTGCTCTCCTGTGCTTGGTCAGTATTTCATGTGGCTTTGGCCGAGTGGGGAGAAGGCTCCGACTAACCTCTGTGCTCCTGCCAGGTGGCTTTTTCAGACAGCTTAAAGGGAGGCGGAGTAGACCCACCACCACCCCACTCCCCAGTTCCCCAAGCCCTCCACGTATCTACAGCCTGTCTTCCCTCTGTTCTGATCTCTTTCTCTCTTTCTTTCTCTCTCTTTCTCTCTTTCTCTCTCTATCTTTCTCTCTCTCTCTATCACAGCCTTCCACATCCACTTTCTATTTATTTCTCTCTCTCTCTCAATCTTCACTTTGCCTGTCTTCTTCATCAACTTCCTCCTCCTCCTCCTTCTCCTCATCCTCCTCCTCCTCTGGTGCTGCAGACCCTCTGTAAGCCCTGGAGCTCTTCCAGAAGAGTAAGTTCAATTAGATTAAAGACACCTCCCACCCCACCTAGCCCACCTCGACCTGTCAGGAGAGCTCCAGCACTGCCAGTCAGACACTAATTCAATTAAAAGGCCAGAGCGAGCCCGGCCCAAAGGCAGAGAGCTAGAGAGGGGAGAGAGAGGGATGGAGAGGGGAGAGAGAGAGGGAGTGAGAGAAAGGGAGAGAGAAGGAGAGACAGAGAGAGGGAGAGGGAGAGTGCCAGCGGGAGGCTGAGAGGATCAGCTAATCCTACTACCCCCCACCACCACCCTCCCTTGGCGTTGAGGGTGGGAGAGCCTGGCGGTAGATCCTGCAGCTCTCTCGTCCTCTCGGGAATGTCTTTACATTCAGCTCCACTGATCTGACTTCAAAGGGAGGCGCAGGAGCTGCTTCGGCTACTGCATGGCCCCCACCCCACCCCACCACACCACACCACACCCCACCCCCCACACCACACCACACCCCACCCACCCCACCACCCCACCCCACCACCACACCACCACCTCCAGCGCCCCCGTCAGACCCGCTCCTTCCCCACCAGCACCACCCCCAGCACCCCCTCTCCACTCTCATTACCAGGGGCTTTGTGCTAATCTGGGGGAGCACACCTGACGGCCGAGCTCCCTGGGAGCGAGCAAGAGAGAGGGCAGCACCCTAATCTGCCCGGAGAGACTCAGGGGCCTTAATCCCCCACGACCGGGGTCGCCCCCCAACCCCCACCCTCCCCCACCACCCTGAGCCTCCGCGCTCCCGATGCCCCAGCACTCGCTCGACTTGAGGGCAGATCAGCGGTCAAGCCCAGCTCGTTTGTTAAACATGGCCAGGGCCAGAAGAGGACAGACTGGGGATGGAGGGAGGGCAAGGAATGGATGTAGCAGGATGAAGAGAGAACGGGGGAGTAACTTGACCAATAGTAATAGAAACTAGTGTTATGATGTACCAGTGTGGACAGGCTGGCTAACTTGCCATGGGGCAGTAACAGCTGCAGGCTTAGTCAGGACCTTCACATTCCCTGCTGTAGGCCAAAGCTCCGTGGCCGTGTCTGATGCTGACCCCTTCTCTGCTGAAGGAGTTATGGGGCCCGCCACCTCCTCCTCATGGTCAGTCCTCAGGGTGATCTCGCTCTCTCGCCATGCACATGTTGGCAGTCCTTGGAGGGTGGGGTGCTGGAGGGGCGCTGTTTGTGATGAGCAGGCCATCGATCCGTGCTTGTCACTGACCGTAGACGCTAGCTGCGCTTGGGCTAACACAAAGTGGTGGCACCACTGTCTCCCAGCCTACAGTAACCATAGTAATTTAAACCAGCCACAAAAAATGTGAAACTGACGATACCCAAGGCAACCCTTTGAGGAATGTTGCAGGGCAGGGTTCCTTAGTATTGCTGTTCAGGCACATTCCCTTTAATATTGGGAAAACATTTTCTGGACAAATGTATTCATCATCAGGCACATTTTCATGATCTGATCACAACACACGGAACTGGTTATATGGTTGGCCAAAAACATTGCTCAAAAAGTTGCCCCATGCGTCATCACCTTGACATTGCATTTATGGTGGTTCAGATTGTGTTGGGGATGCCAAAAGCCACAAACCGTTTCCATAGCAACAGAGGTATATTGTTCCACTTACACATTGGCTTTGCGTAGAGTTCCTCTCTGCAGGGGTCTGTTCTTGTATGATTAACTTCCATTAATGGGTAAAATGGCTAACATCAGAGCTTTCTGCTGTTCCAGGTGATTGTGTATGGTTAAAGGATAACTTCTAGGACCACCAGGATACGGGCGAGCCAAAGTGCTTACTGTAGGGCCTCTGACTTCTTGGCTTTCTTCCAGCCTAGACCTGGTAATATACAGTGCATATATTTTGAGCTTATACTCAACTCTGATGTTACATTTTATGCACTGCTAGGCTTTGTCATATCCTTGCAAGCTAAGCAACATTTTGTATTTATATTGTTACTTTACATCTCGCAGTGAGGATGAAGTGTCACTTCATCACGTTTGGAGAGATGAAAGATGCCGTGTGCCTGAAGAGCCAGTGGGTCCTTGTGGAGAGATGCCAGGCACTCAGAGCCAGAGTATGCGCCTTTAAAAAAAAAAACTTAAAGAGCCAGCTATTGTGTCCTGGATGGGTTTTGATTCAAAGCACACACCATTTAAGCTCTGGGCCAACTGAACAATTTGTTTTTTTTTAACTGCATCCATCTGAATTATTTTCCCCCCTCTCGCCTGGGCAAATGAAACTGATTGTGCAGTACCAGCCACCCTCACGAGCTGCTTGAATATGGATTTCTTTTGTTTTTTCTATTTTCTCTTCTCTTTTCTTTTCTTCTCTTTTTGAGAGAAGACAATGTCGTTATTCCACTCTGGGGTGAACAGAGGTCTTTCTTTCCAACAGTGTCGTCACGTAGCTGGGTCCCCTCCAAGCACACAGCATCTGAACCTAATTTACCCCGGCTCTTACTGTGGTGCCGTGGGCTGCTCCAACCATGCAGCCGGGTGGGTGCCAACTAGAGTAACCCCATCCACCCCCCACGCAAACACACACACACACACACACACACAAACACACACACCACACACACACACACACACACACCACTCCAGTTACCACCCCCTGATCAAACCCCACCTCCATTGCTAGGCCTGCAAATGAGGTGCTGATAGAGATCTGTTTCAATCTCTCTCCCCCTTCTCTCTCTCTCTCTCTCTCTCTCCCTCTCCCTCCCTCTTGCTCTCTCTCTCTCTCCCTCTTTCTCTCTCCCTCTCTCTTGTTCTCTCTCTCTCTCTCTCCCTCTCTCTCTCTCATTTTCTGTGTGTGTGTGTGTACTGTATATCCATCTCTCTTCTGAGCAGCCGTCATCCCCGCAGTGTAATTAGGGGTGGCCTCTCCGGCGGCCAACGCTGCCAGGCGCACGGCTGTTTACTTTGGACGGCCGCTGCTGCAGGCTGCCGCCATGGCCACGTTCCACGCTCTACGCTCCGTGCACAACGCCACGCTCTCGGTTCTCTGCGTTCCGCCCGCTCGCTCACTCCCCTGGCACTGTGAAGCTCTGTGCTCCGTGCTCTGCTCACTGTTCTCCACGTTCTCCACGTTCTCCACGTTCCAAGCTCCACGCTGTGTTCTCGGTTCTCTACGTTCCCCTCGCTCACTCTCTCACTCTCCGTTGCCCTGGCTTAAAGCTTTGTGCTCCATGATCTGCTTTCGGTTCCCCACGTTCTCCACGTTCCTCTAGGTTTCAGTGTTCTGACTCTAGGCGCTGTGCTTTGTCAGCCCTGAGGTAAGGCAGCTGTGCGTTCACCTGGGGCCTCACACCTGTCCTGCCTCTGGGTGACACACGATCACGACAGCTTAACCCCAACACACATGCACACAGGTGCACATGCATACACACACACACACACACACACACACACACACACACACACACACACACACACACACACACACACAGAGACACACACGCACACACACAGACACACACACGCACACACACAGACACACACACATGTTCACACACACGCACACGCACACATACATATACACACACAAGCACTTACTGTGTGCATGGAGTACACGCAAACATAACTCCTAAGCACAAATGCACACGCATGTACATGCATTCACACGCATGTGTAATTTTGTGTGCATTTTGTGTAATGTTGTGCTCACATTAATATACACCGCAAATGTATACATACAATTATGCACATATCCATGTATAAAAAACACACACAGACACTCTCAGGCATATTGCTTATTGTCAGCTTTACCTCTGCACACACACACACACACACACACACACACACACACACACACACACACACACACACACACACACACACACACACACACTTGCATTTTCTTGCATCAGACCGGTTGGAACATTTATATTGAAATGAAAATGTGTGTCTGGGAAGTAGGACAAGCTAATGGACTAAACCCCTGTCTCAAAGTAGCGTATGCGTGTGTGTGTGTGTGTGTACACAAGGATTGTCAGTTTGAGCATGCTGGGTCAATGTCATTGGCAATTTGGCATTGAGCTGAAAAACAGATTCTCACGTTGCTGTGCAATGCTATAGGGCATGGACACATACCAAACACACTAATTTACTCTCAAACACACACACACGCACACACACTGTTGTCGATGCTGGTGAAGGGCCCCAGGTCCCAGGTGTTTCCTGACTGTTTGTGTTGTAAAGTCTGAGTAAGTGAGTCTGTGACTGGCCCACTGAACTGTGAAGATGACTGAAGTACCATGGGCCCGCTCACTACCACGCCACTCATATGGGATCTGATAGCAGGCAGACATACAGTACACACTCTCTCTCTCTCTCTGTGTTTGTCCTCTTGTCCTCCTCCAAGTCCCTTCTTCATGTCTCATTGTCTCTCTACCTCTGTCTCTGTCTCTCTCTCTCTCTCTCTCTCTCCCTCTCCCTCTCTCTCTCTTTCTGGATCTGTCTCTATCTCTCCTGTCCTCACACTCTTCCTTGGCGTTGTTTGTTTTAATCAGTCATGGCACTCTGGTTTGTCAGGAGCATTTGGGTGACTGAGAGGAAGGGTGGACGCAGTGGAGGCGGCTGCCCTTTCCGTGTTTGTTTGTTTGTTTGTTTGTTCAGTTTCGTTGTTTGTTTGTCGCACGCCGCTGAAGCGCAGGCCAGCCGTGATGGTAAGGGATGTGGACAAGTGAGTTTTGTTTGCATGTTCAGTTGTGACGCGTTGGAATGCATTTACATCCCTCTCTCTGTTTCAGTGACTCGCTTTCTCTCACTCTTTCTCTCTCTCTCTCTTTCTCTCTGTGCCTTTCTCTTCTCTCTCCCTCCTTTTTCGGGGGTTAATCGCGACCTCCCACGTTACTGCACGCATCACACGAGTAGAATTTGAATACTTTCTGGTGGAGTCAGAAGGAATGCTGAACACTTATAGCTGAAATCACACACGCACACACACACACGCACGCACACACACATACACGCACGCGCACACACACACACACACACAAAACCCAAACGCAGACACACACCTCCAAGGTGTCTGAAGTGAATGCACAATCACTGAAAACTGACTGAGAGAGATTTATGCGCGTCACGGCCAGCTGTGGCAGAGCCGTAAAGAATTTATAAGCTCCCAGAAAGAAGCTCCCTCTCTCTCTCCTTCCTAAGAGTGTGTAAGAGACGCCAGCGCTGTGCCTGTGGCTTTGGATCCCCTGCAGCTGTTCGCCTGACCTGTCTGGGCAGCAATGGCTCTCTCACAGCGTCCTCTCTCTCACAGCGTCCTCTCTCACACAGCGTCCTCTCTCACAGCGTCCTCTCTTTCACAGCGTCCTCTCTCTTACAGCGTCCTCTCTCTCACAGCGTCCTCTCTCACAGCGTCCTCTCTTTGGGCAGCTGTGGCCCACTGGTTAGCACTCTGGACTTGTAACCGGAGGGTTGCCGGTTCGAGCCCCGACCAGTGGGCGGCGGCTGAAGTGCCTTTGAGCAAAGGCAATAACCCCTCACTGCTCCCGGCGCGCCCGTATGTCGTGGCAAGGCGGCTCACCGCGCCGGGATTAGTGTGTGCTTCACCTCACTGTGTGTTCACTGTGTGCCGTTTGTGTTTCACTAATTCACCGATTGGGTTAAATGCAGAGACCAAATTTCCCTCACGGGATCAGAAAAGTATATATACTTACACTTATACTCTCTCTCACAGCGTCCTCTCTCACAGCGTCCTCTCTCGACTCTGCCCCGTTATCACAGGCAGAAATCAGGCAGCCTCACGTGGGCTCGGCTCTTGCCAAGAGTCCAGCTGGATTCAGGCAGGAAGAAAACGACAGAGAGAAAAAAAAGGGCATGGGACAGGCTGACAGGGGAGGAAGAAGAAGAAGAAGTGTGTGTGGAGGAGTGCAGAGCCCCCTAGTGGAGACTCTCGTCAGTGCAGACAGCAGCTTTCTGACCTAATAAGTATATACTCTTTTGATCCCGTGAGGGAAATTTGGTCTCTGCATTTATCCCAATCCGTGAATTAGTGAAACACACAGTGAGGTGAATTAGTGTACACACAGTGGGGTGAAGCACACACTAATCCCGGCGAAAGTGAGCTGCCTGCAACAACAGCGCCGGGGAGCAGTGAGGGTTAGGTGCCTTGCTCATTCAGCACTTCAGTCGAGCCTACTGGTCGGGTTCGAACCAGCAACCCTCCGGTTACAAGCATAAAGCACTAACCAGTAGGCCAATGGCTGCCCCCTAATGTTTCAGAGATCTCCAAGAGGCTGCTACTGCCGTTAATGGAGGATGGCAAGTGCATGTCGCGGTCACCTACATTGGCATGAATTTCTTTTAGAATATTTTTCTGTGTTTTCAACTTAGTCTTCTACTCTAAAGTCTTCACAGTTATTGCAGCCGTAATTTCTCTATGGACTTCAGACTTGGCTGTGGTGTGGCTGTGTGGTTTGTGTGTGTGTGTGTGTGTGTTTGTGTGTTTGTGTGTGTGTGTGTGTGTGTGTGTGTGTGTGTGTGTGTGTGTTTGTGTGCTCTCTCTCTTGACTGAATCACTCCAAGATTGCGGTTCATTAGCGAGACATGCGGAGCCCTGTGGAGGGGAAATGAGGAGGCGCCGCCCCAATTGGACAGGAGCAGAATCCACTCACCATCCTTACTCTCATTGGCCGTGATTGGCTCTCATCGGCGCCGTCAGCACAGTCGAGGGGTCGCTGCCAGTGGAGTCATGACTCATCCAGTGGCCATAAGGCTCAGGGTGTGTGTGTGTGTGTGTGTGTGTGTGTGTGTGTGGGATGGGGGTGTTGGGTGATCAGCAGCCATGCAAAGAGAATGGAAATTGAGAGGGAGAAGTTGTTTGTGTGTCTATTGTGTGTGTGTGTGTGTGTGTGTGGGATGGGGGTGTTGGGTGATCAGCAGCCATGCAAAGAGAATGGAAATTGAGAGGGAGAAGTTGTTTGTGTGTCTATTGTGTGTGTGTGTGTGTGTGTGTGTGTGTGTGTGTGTGTGTGTGTGTGTGAGAGAGAGAGAGAGACTGTGTGAGAGAGTATTTGTGTGTGTGTGTCTGGGAGAGCTAAACAAGTTGGAGGGCGGGAAAGAGGCAAGGCCATGGAGGAAGAGGAGGAGGAGGAAGAGGAGGAGGAGGATGAGGAGGAAGAGGGTAAACGAGTACAGGCCATGAGTAGCGAAGGAGAGCGAGCGCAAGCCCGGAGGAAGTGGCAGCAGCAGGGTTCTGTGTGTGGCGTAATCAGCAGAACTGTGAAGGCCATAAACACGCAGCGCTGTTGCACTAGGCCGGACCACCCATAATGCAGCCTGGACCCATCACACGTCCAGCCAGAAATGCTCCTAGCGGTGGGCACTCGTCCTCTAAGGGGCATCTCGAAACAGTACTTACTTACTGCCCTTTATGCCTCCTGGCATGTAAGGCAGCATCTGGCCCTCCAGGTTTGGCCCTCCTACTCTGTCCTGTAAAAAAAAAAAGATTTGTTTCGGAAACATCTGGAAACAGATGGCACATAGAAGGCGCAAAGAGCTCGCGGGCGCCACTGCTGAACTCCTGTGTGGACAGGGGCCGATCCGGCGAGGCTGGCTGATAAGACTCCTTATCTGTCTGGTTGACGGCTTCCCCTGCAGGTCCATTTATCTCTGCATGACAAACACTTATGACTGGTTTGGAACGCGGCGGACTGTTTTGTCTCAAAGGTTGGCCCGCTAGAAGTGATGCTTTTTCACATTGTGTAATAGCTATCAGGCATTCACCTAAATACCTTAACTGTCCTTTTTTTATTTATTTTATTTTCTTCCTTCGGAGGGCTGGACAGTGTGTTTGTGTTTGATGTGAGCTGCTCTGGCAGGCTGTGGTCGACGGAGCTGTCATGTCTGGAGATTGGAGGGTCCGACTCCCTGCCGAGGGTCGCTGCACGTAACACTCGTCCTGTCACTCTCCTTCGGGGGAGCTTCAAACCAGGTCCACTCAACACAGCGCTTTGCTCTTTTCTCTGGCTGACCTTAACCACTCTCGCCGGCCAAGACTCACCAGAAAAAATAAAAAGCACAAAAAACAACAGGTTCACCGAAAGTGTTTTTCTTTTTTCTTTGTAATGCCTTGAGGATGTTTTGTTTTAATGTCAGAGGCAAAGTGAGTTGGGTGGGGGAGGGCGAAACACTCCGAACTGGGTCGCGTAGAGTCACCTATGCTCCCACATAACTCCGGGTAAGTGCATCAGGGAAATGATTTGATGTCCACAGTGAGGGTTTGGGATTTCATATTGAGGCTGAAAGCTGTGTGCCCTCTGTCTCTCTCTCTCTCTCTCTCTCTTTCACTCACTCTCTCTCACTCACTCACTCTCTCACTCTCATTTTCTCATTCTCTCTCTCTCTCTCGTGCTCTCTCTCACTCTCACAGCTGGAGCACTGACAGACTGTGTGTGTATATGTGTGTGTGTGTGTGTGTGTGTGTGTGTGTGTGTGTGTGTGTGTGTGTGTGTGTGTGTGTGCGTTCAAGTTGGATTTGCTGTTCTGGATGCAGGAGGCTGGCGGGGAGTTGGACGTTTTCATTTCCTCAGGATAGCTGGCTGTTTAAACAGGTGGTGGTGTCCCTCCCTCTCTCCCCCCCCCCCCCCCCCCCCCCCCCCCCCACTCAGCCCCCCCTACAGGGCTGGAAGCAGACCGACTCCAGCAGCGCAGGGCCCTTTTTTCACACTCCACAGCGCCACATTCATTCCCCAAAACACCATGCACCCCACTGCCATTACCAATACACGTGCAGACACACGCACACAAACACACACTCACAAACACGTGCATAATTATACACACACACGTTTGTGTGTCATTTCCTTTCATGCATTTTACACACATTTACCCAAAACATGCAATGTAGCCCATGTAGCTAATACACACACACATACACACACACACACACACACACACACACTCTTATAAACAAGTGCATAATTCTATACACACACATGTTTGTGTGTCATTTTCTCTCATGCGCTGAACTGCATGCACTTTAGCCCATGCAACTAATACACACTCTCACATCAACACAGACTTAGTCATAAACACATAAACATCGCAGTATGAGGCATACCAATGCGAATTTCTCTCTCTTCCCAGACATGTACACACACGCACGCACACACACACACACACACACACACACACACACACACACACACATGCACACACACATACGCGCACACACACACTTTGATACACTGCAGGGACAACAGGGGCACAGGCATGGCCGTGGGCACAGCTCCAGAGTGCAGACTCACCTCACACACCGTCACAGTAGTGTTGGAGAGAAAGAACACTCCGGAAAAGTCTCCAGGAGGAATGGGGGTTGGACACTGAATCAGACTCACACACACACACACACACACACACACACACACACACACACAGACACGCACAGATTGGTAAACATACAAACACACACACTCGAGCACACAAACACATATTTACTTACTCAAATATTAGGATACATAATATACTGACACACAGTGCCCAGATTGTGCTCACTGTCACACACATGGTTGATTCACACTACTTGTACTTTCAGCAAACTGGCATACTCACACATCCACACATAATTACACACTCCACTCATTACTTAAGCACACAAATGCACAAGTGCTATGTAGACACAAAACACACATACACACACACACACAGTGTTATGCCATCAAGTAGGCGCACACTGGAAATTCCCACTCACAGGCCTCCACAGACACACTCGTGGACAGAACACACACACACACACACACACACACACACACACACACACACACACACATACACAAACACACACATACCCACACACACATCCCCCCCCACACACACACACACACACATGCAAACACATACCCACACATACCCTCTCTGAAGCAGCTGGGCTCTCAGAGGGACGAGAGTGTCTCTGGAGGTGCTGAGTGGAAGAGAAAGAGAGGGAGACAGACTGAGAGAAAAATAGAGGGATAAGTGCAGAAGAGTGGCGGATGAGTGCAGAGGAGTGTGCAGAGGGTCGAGCCGGAGGGCGGGGGATTTATGGGCTCCTGCAGAATGTCGCAGGTAAACAGCAGAGGGCCCCCACCAGGCCCCGTGCCCAGCCACGCTCAGGGGCCAGGATTAGCCCACTCCAGCCAAACCGTTTGCACAGATTCGCAGTTTGCTACAAACTCCTCCTGAAGGGGCCCTACTTCTCCATCCCTCCCTCCCTCCTTCCTTCTCTCCTATCTCTCCTTCCCCTGTCCGCTCATTTCCTCATTCTCTGCTTCGCCCACTGACTTGGCTTTGCTTTTTTCCGTTGCAGACACTTGTGAGTGATTCTCTGCGAAGTATGTGTTTGCTTTGCTCGCTTGGCAATGGGAAAGCAGCGTATAAAGAATACGATTTGCCTTGGTACGTTTGCTCTAGTTATACTATTTATTAAGGTTGGATATTAGGAGTGGAATAATTACAAATGAAAGTCTAAGGGAAAGTTGCCCTGAGAGCAGTGAATTGCTGTGCTACTAGTGGAGGCCAGTAGGTGGAGCTGTTTCCCCACAAATATCTCTGCTTTTGAGCTGTCTCTGTCTTCAGGATTGATTTCTGCACTCCTCACCATCTCTATCTGCCGGATCTCTTCTGTTGCTCTTGCTCTTTATTACAAAAAAAGTTGCTCCTTCTGCAAAGACTTTGTCTAGTCACCTTATTCAGAGTGCGAACCACTCATAGCCTCTTTCTCTTCTGTTGTAGCCAGATGTTAGCACAGATAAGATAGCAAAGGTGAAGCGAGCAGGAGGTTATTAAATAACTTCCGCTGAGTGCTTTTGGCTTCTCACTGGCTCCCTGTGCTTGAGGATTGAGGGTTCTGTGACTCAGAAGAGCTCTGTGTGTTTTCCTAGGGAGGCAGGAGTGAGGATGGATTCCCCGTCACATTGGTTGGCTGTTTATCATGCTGTGCCAACATAGTGCCTAGCCACAAGAAAATCACAGCATCTTCACGCAGTGTGACCTCTATCATGGACACGACATCAACATCTCAAACTAAATCAGTTTATTTCTTAATTCATTTCCTTCATAGAGAGAGAGGCCACTGTGCGCAGCACTGCCCTGTGTCCTGATTGTGGATAACGCAGGAGCCCACTCACGTTTAATAATCCTCTTAGTAAACACACAGCCAGCGGAGGGCATGGAAACTCCTCTCTCCCCACCCCACCCCTCCACTCCTCAACGTGTCCTCAGCATCCAGCAGCGCCTGATAAGAGACTGACCTGTGTGGGGGTCAGACTGGGGCGCTTTCCCCTGAGCATAAAGAGGACCTCGCTCAGCTGACACCCACTGTAACTGACCACTGTTTTCACCTCTTTAAGAGGCCACTTTCACAGGGTGTATTGCCCTCTGAGTTGTGTGTGTGTGTGTGTGTGTGTGTGTGTGTGTTTACGTCTGTGGAGTGGGTACTTAATCAAGGTGAGATCCTTTGCATGGCCTCAGCTGCCCACTAATTATAACGCAGCCAGTGCTGCTCTCAGCCACAGCCTCCACTTGACCCCCTCATCATTCCCAAGAGCCTGCGCTCCCGGTCCACACGCCACTCACCTGTGCCCTAGCACACCTCACTCCCCACACACGAGGCACCAGACTGGGCCTGACCGAGCAGATGAGCTGGCCAACTCAGCAGAGACGATGACGCGAGAGGGAGGGAGGGCTGTCTGGTCACTGCGTGGTCATTTCTACAAGAGGACATGAGAGAAGGGTTCTGGCATGAGATGGGCTTCCTCTGGTAATGTGAGAGGGTCAAGAGTGCAAATGAAGGAATTGCTCTCCACACAGCAAGTAGCAAGGACTAGCTAGATTTATCTTAGTATTCCATTGAGTTGATGACACCAACCAACACACACACACACCCACACACACACACACACACACACACACACACACACACACACACACACACACACACACACACACACACACACACACACAAACAACACACACACACACACACACACACACACACATACACATGCTCATAGATTCATACATTTAAAAAGCACACACTTTTATAGTGCCGTAGTTATCAAGCAGGAACTGAGGTTTACCATGATGGCAGGCACACACTTTTATAACACAGTATTTATCAGACAGAAACTGAGGTTTATCTTCAGTTCAGGCTGTTGCACTCTTCAAAATGGCCTAGAGATTTGAATGGAGTAATCTATCTTTTGTTTGCACTAGAAGCCTTCCAGTGTGAGTAATCTTAAAGTATTGAGCTTTCAGTATAACTTTTCGGCTTGGCCTTAAAAATCTTTTTTATATTATTTTCCTTCCTCAAAACAAGAGGCTCGGGTGCAGTAAGGGGTGATAAAGGGCACCATAGAAACCGACAAAAACAGCATGTGTTTCCAAGGCGATTGGCCTGGCTAAGGCTCACTAGTGGCCATTGTTTGGGCTTGAGGGGGGTGGGGACGACGACTCAGGCTCCTTCAGAGGGAGTGCAGTGTGTGGGTCGCATGTGTGTGTATCTTCGGGCATAGCGGTAGCGTCCAGGGCCACACTGAGAGTTCTGAGTGCCCCTAGGAGCCACAGTGGCCCTCGCCACCCCAGCCATGGCCACAGACAAGGGAGACCATGATGCTCCACTCTCACAAAGAAAAACTCCCACTACTCTCTGCTTTCACCCCCACTGATCCATTCAATACACGACGGGCAATTTCAAGGAAAAGAGGGTTTTTCCAAAATAAAGAACATGGAACAATCTCCTTACTTTTACTCTGCCTCCTCCCCCCTGGATCTCTCTGTATCTATCCATCTTCATCACACTGTCTCCACATGTTGTTGCTTATTGTTGTCCTTCCCCTCTTGTTCCCTCCTATAAACACGCATTGTCTTTGAGATGCTCTTTGGTATCAAGGAAGTTGTAGAACAATGTGCCAATGAATGCTGTTTTAAAAACCTCTCTTCTCTTTACCCTGTGGCACTCTATCTCTTCCTTTGTCTTCCATTCACTCTCTCTCTCTCTCTCTCTCTCTCTCTCTCTCTCTCTCTTACTTTTTCTCTCCCTCTCTCTCTCACTCCCTACTGATGTGGTTTTTGGGGACTGTTATTCCAGCTGTCTGAACATGTATTCTGAGCGTGTATGGTTTCTCACGTTGTACCACCGTGTCCTCTGCGCTGTGTGTGTGTGTGTGTGTGTGTGTGTGTGTGTGTGTGTCTGTCAGCTGTGGAGACGCTGGCGCGTCATGGCCGGCGAGTTTCTCGCCTCACCTGTCCACCTCATTAGGACCTGTAGCTTGCTCAGGCATGAAGGCATGAAAGTGCTAGGGGGCCAGCGTGGGGACAGGACGGTAGGGGGAGGAGATGTGGGGGGGCAGGGGGGTTAATGAGGCCTCGTCAGCCCAGAGCCCAACTGCAGGTCAGCACTGATTGGGGCGTGAGTCTCTCTCGGGAGCACTAATGACTCCCCGTCGTGGCCACAGACCACTGCACACCTACAGAGCGAGGCGGAGAGAGTGATGAGAGAGGGAGAGAAGGAGAGAAGGATAGAGTGATGAGAGAGGGAGAGAAGGAGAGAGGGATGTCATGTTTTGTGCCACAGACTTGTGTCACAGACGCGGCGAGTGCTTAATCAGGGGCACCTGTCTGCAGTTCTGCACTCACTCTGATTAAATAATTGCACACGGCATTTTTTAATGAACAGACTCTCGCTACCCCATTTTCTCTTTCTCTCTTTCTCTCTCTCTCCCCCTTTCATCAGTAGACGGCTAACCTCCTACTCACTAAGCCTCACTACTCACATGTGTATTATTATGGTCTGGCCCTGCAGGTAGTCACCAGCGTAATGACATCATGTCTTAACCTATTGATAACCGATGTAGTCAGTGGGCTCCAACAGGGAGCATCCTCTACCCACTGTGATATATGATACTGACTACATCTTTCATTCATGATAACACATCGTTCATTCATAACACACATCTTTCATTCATGATAACACATTGTTTATTCATAACACACACATCTTACATTTATGATAACACACATCAATCATGACTGTGCTGGTTGGTATCTGAGTCAGGGGAAATAAAATATGCATTTATTACGCTGCTTTCTAAGAAGGTTTCATAAGGTCAGATTATGGTTTACTATGTCTTGCGTTGGACAGTGTTGTGAGAGAGTTTAATCCGCACGCCATTAACATACTTTCAGTGCAAACAGCTTTGAGCTTGCTTTTTGGACAGAACTCTCTGAACTTGGCGTGTGAACTGAGGGTGTGTGTTTCTGGATGCAGAGTTGTCTCTCTCTCTCAACTTTGTGTGGTGCTGACAAGTCTTATCCCCTAACTCAGGCTGGTGTTCATGTTAGGTTACCAGAAGAAAAGACACATTTGAGCTGATGGCACAACTAATACACACACACACACACACACACACACACACACACACTCACACACACACAGACAGACACACACACACACACACACACCATGAATGTTGACAGTGAAAAGGGGAGCAGTGAACCAAGGAGACATCAGGTGACATCACTATCACTGTGTATGGTGTGATCAGTAAAGGATTATGATCAAACACATCTTACCCAAGTGCCCTGAGTGCTCATCCAGAATGCCACACAGTCTCTAACAATAAATAGGCCCTTTTCTTGGACAGCTGGATTTCAGTCATGCCACTCCATAGTTAAACAAAACAAAGCTTTGAAGAGGCTCTGTAATCCCTATAAAGTCTCCTACAGTAACGTTGTGTAAGGGAACGGTAACTCTCCTAATCCATCCAGAGCTCCATTGATGCGGGCGGTGGCAGGAGGGGTGAGGGGGTATTTGTGAGGAGGGAGGCAGCTCTCCTGAGAGAGGGCACGGCTGGGGCAGGGGCATTCTTGGGCCACGCCCGTGCAGCGGGCAGTGCCATCTTAAGCCCGCGTGAACCCTTACCCTCTCGAGCACACGGAAATCAAACTGGGGATTTAAAATGCTGCTACTACAGCTACAGCAGATTGGGGACGTCGCCGCTCCCACCTGTCAGACATGTTTGTGTCAGTTGGCACTTGTAAGCTTTTGCAAACCACGCTCTGTTTGTCATCCGTTATGCTGCTGTTATTATCCTTAATGCCACAGCTTTGTATGACAAATGACATTATCTGTATTTGGGTCAGAAGGCCACACAGGCAACCCAAGAGCCAAAACAGATGTGCGTAAGAGCATACACTGGAACAGGTACCATGTCAAATATCCATCGTGGGTCACAGAGCTGGAGTACAGCTGCTGAAGCAGTAGGTGACCGTGCCTGTGGAGTGGTGGATGTGGCTGTTGTCCAGTATGGAGTGTGGCCTGTGAGCGACGGCTGACGTCCGTGGTTGTGGTCCCCACCTCGCCTCCCTCCCCGATGACCCCACAGTCAGCCCTCTCGCCTGCCGGGCTCCCCCGGGTCAGCGTTTGACTGACAGCTACACAGTAAGCATTCACTGGCCCGCTGGTCCCAGAGAGAGTTGCCCAGTTGGCCCCTGTCAATCACCCGCAATGCACAACAATGACAGGAGGACTGCTGATCCCCCAACTAACCCCCACACACACACACACACACAAACACATAGACATACACACTGATCCCGCTACCTCTTTTGTGTCCTCTATTGAATAACAACACAGTTTTGCCTTTTGCGTGCAGAGGGAGGGGGACTGTGGGAACATAATAGCCATGTGAGGGAGGACCAGCTCCGGTAGAGATGCTCACAGCAGCATGTGGGTTAGAGGCTCTACCTGTGGCCTGACCCCTGAGAGCTCAAGGGGGGTCGCTGGGGACAGAGACGGTGTGCTGGGCTCTGGGCAGGTTAAGTCCTCCAGCTCTGGGCTGCCAGGGGCTTTTAGGTGATTGCACCCCCCCTTGTGTCTTGTGTCCTAATCAGGGGATTCAGTGCTCCTGGGCTGAGGATGTGCATGTATAGTCCCGTTAGGCAGCTCATAATCTCCTCTTTGTGCATGTAATCTCTCCATTAGGTGAGCAATTCGGCCCAGATTCTATCATCTCCCTCTTTTCCACCCACTCATCCTCTCTTGCCTCACTCTCTTTTCCTCTCTCTCCTCTCTCTTTCTTTCTCTCCCTCTCCTCTATCTCTTCCTCCTTTTTTCTCTCTCCTCTCTCTGTATCTCTCTCTCTCTCTCTCTCCTCTCTCTCTCTCTCTTCCTCCCACTCATCCTCTCTTGCCTCAGTCTCTCTTTTCCTCTCTCTCCTCTCTTTCTTTCTCTCCCTTTCCTCTATATCTTCCTCCTTTTGTCCCTCTCCTCTCTCTGTATCTCTCTCTCTCTTCTCTCTCTCTCTCTCTCTCTCTCTTCCTCCCACTCATCCTCTCTTCCCTCACTCTCTCTTTTCCTCCCTCTCATCCCTCTTTCTTTCTCTCCCTCTCCTCTATCTCTTCCTCCTCCTGTCCCTCCCTCTCTCTCTCTCTCTCTGCTCTATCTCCCCCTCTCCTCCCTCTCTTCCCTCTTTCTCCTCCATCTCTCTCCCTCTATCCACCCTCTCCCTCTATCCGTGTATTTTCTCTCCCTCTGTTGCCAGGGCTAAACAGACAGTCTAACTGGGTAACTGAGTGAGGAGGTGGGGTTGGGGGGTAGATAAGTGCTAACTCAGAGAGCAGTGATGGGTCAGAGACCTGCTCCTTTGTGTTCATGAGACATTGTCTCCATTGCTAAAAATTGCTCCAGATCTTCTGCATTCAGTGTTATCTGGCCCCATAGAAAAGCCATTATCCAATAAACATCTATATTATATCCGCTAATAGGTTGTGGCAATATTATGCGTGTGTTTTGTTATATCACGGTTTTGAAAGTTGTGGGTTTTTTCATACCCATGTGAATGGCTGCCTGATTTGGTTATTGTTTACATTGGGGGACAGATTGTATGGGGAACTGAATGACATCATCACATCTCACTGCATCTCACTACTTTTGTTACTGGACATTGTGTGTGTGTGTGTGTGTGTGTGTGTGTGTGTGTGTGTGTGTGTGTCTTTGTGTATTCAGAATGAGCTTCTGGCCTATTCTGAACCATGAATGGCGCCTGTACATCCTGCATAACGTTGTCCTCAGGCATACAGATACTTCACCCAAACGTTTGGCTACTGTTGTTAATTTAAACAGATGGAATGTTTGCTGTGTAAAGGTACACGCCCAAGGTGTACATGATTCCACCTGACTCCCTTCCTTTTCCTGGAGAGGTGTGTGTGTGTGTGTGTGTATGAGAGAGAAAGAGAGAAAGAAAGAGAGAGAATGAGAGAGATATTCTCCATGCTGGGATATGCTGAGGTGGTGGCACTCTAACTGTTTTCAGACATGTACTCCGCGTAATATGCAGATCTTTGAGCTCATTTACATAATATCCATCTGAAATACTAGGAGGGGAGTAGTGTAAGAGCCAACCTAAGTTCAGAGTTCCAAATTTCGGCATGTGTTGTTCAGATATACGGCCCAACGGCTTGATATCCGCAGAACATGCGGAATTCCACCTACTGTATGTCTGAAAGCAGCTTCTGTCACTCTCTCTTCTGTCCCCACCCACCCACCATCCTCTTTCTTTGTTTGAGACAAGATGTTTGAGATGCTCAATTTTTTTTTTTTTCACTCTCCCTCCATTTCTTCCCCTCTCCCTCTCTCTCTCTCTCCATCTCTCTCTCTCTGTCTTAATGGGCTCCGGTCTTCGACACTGTGCCAATTGTTCCGGCTGTAATGTCAGCTTTGCGGCGTACTTCGGCACAGAATGAAGTTCGAATTGGATGAAGATTACAGGCCCAGGGTCTTTGAATAGCACGCACACATCCCAATTTCCAAAGACTACCGCCCTCTGTGTGTGGGGGTGGGGGGGTGGGGGTGCTGAATTATCTTCAAACAAACATCGTTGCACTCCCCTGGAACTGTGAGAGTGCTCTTTCTGCTAATAACAGGGGCTTCCATAGAACGACACATACCCCTAATGGAGAGACAGTTTTCGAGTCATTTTCTCCTCATTTCCCAATATGCTGATTTGTTGACTGGCAAAAAGAGACAAAGGAACGTGTAGATATTTATATAAACGCGTGTAGTATCCCTATTTAAGAACCTGTAGATATGTTTAGTAACGTGTGTAGTATCCCTGTTTAAGAACGTGTAGATATTTATATAAATGTGTGTAGTATCCCTATTTAAGGACATGTTTATCCTTTTTCAATCCATTATTTAAACAATTCACCATTTTTACAAACTGCCATTTAACCACATAGGCATATGAATGCACTTTTGCAACTCATCCATGTTTTTATGTGGTGAGAACAGAAACATATGTCTGGCTGAATGTTTACGCCAATCACATTATAGTGTTAACCTCCTCTCCCTCTCCTCCACTCTGCCTTTTCCCAGGAGCGTTTAGATGCCCCTAATGCATGTTTAACATT